>NW_012115156.1:6442040-6501754 GCF_000951035.1 Colobus angolensis palliatus
TCTCCTGACCTCGTGATCCGCCCGTCTCGGCCTCCCAAAGTGCTGGGATTACAGGCTTGAGCCACCGCGCCCGGCCTTCTCATTTTATTTCTATGGCGAGTATTTGCTTATTTGTTCCAAAAAGTTCTAGAGATTCTGAATGTAGCTTCTGTATAGCATATTATATCTCTACTTATATTTTCCATGTTTCTATCCCAGCACCATGAGTAGGTCCTCTTGCGTTTTTTTAGAAGAGCAATTTTGGTGGTTGTTGAATGTCAAAGAGAAGGATCATGTAAGCACACAGACAGGGTAATGGCAACCTCCTCATATAAGGAGAAGTCTTGGAATGAAATCTAACTTGGTGACACATTTGTCTTGAACTTCCAGACTCCAGAACTGTGAGAAATAAATTTCTGTTGTTTAAGCCATCCTGTCTGTAGTATTTTGTCATGGCAGCCTGAGCTGACAAATACACACCCCAAGATGTGATAAATGACTGAAAGATTTGAGAGAGAAAGAATACAACAAGCACTGTGTACCACTGTCAAAAATGGAAATGGGGTGCTACAATTTGGGGGGCCAAGGCAGGAAGATCATATAAGGCCAGGAGTTTGAGACCAGCCTAGTCAATATGGTGAAACCCCATCTCTACTAAAAATACAAAAATTAGCTGGACATGGTGGTACACATCTGTAATCCCAGCTACTCAGGAGGCTGAGGCATGAGAATCGCTTGAATGCAGGAGGTGGAAGTTACAGTGAGCCGAGATCACACCACTACACTCCAGCCTGGGCAACAGAGGGAGACTCTCTCTTCACAAATGTCCAGGGATAGAACTGATCAACGTTGAGACTTATCTCCAACCCAACCCACCATGCTCTTTACCAACTTCTTGTCCCTTTTAATCCCTTTACTTCTGAAAAGAAATTCATCAGGGTTTTCGAGAAAATAGAGCATGTCACTGCCAAAAAGTAATGTATAAAACCAAGACATAGGAAGTCTCACTCAAAGGAACTACTGGAAGTGTGCATTCACCCACCTACCCTGGCAGGTTTGATTTTCTCTCGGTCGACCTTGATGTCCACTATACATTAGTTGAGCATCTACTTTATGTTAGCTACTATTTTGACTCTGATACAATGATGAGTAAGTCACAGCCTCAGCACTCAAAGAGCTTTGAATCTGGTAAGGGAGATAGGCACTTACATCAAAACTCACAATGCGATATGACATAAAAATTGTTCTACAAAAATAGAGAGTGAGTAGGAAAAGTATTTTCCTTCTGCAAAAGCAGTTCAAGGGAGCTGGCATGTAGAGTGAAGAAGGCGGGTGAACAATGGAGTCAAAATATAAGATCCACAGTACTTAAAATAAATGGGAGCATTAGAGAGAAGATGTCAAGGTATAAAACAGATGAGAGACCGCACTAAGAAATCGCTTTCCATGGCACACAGGACTGAAGACTGAAGGGAGGAGACACAATAATGCTTTGGTGATATCAGTTCAGAGGGAAAAGAAGATGACCTCAAGTACCCAATTTCCTAACCTAACCCCCAAACACACCAGTTCTTTGCTTTTCTCATGACTTCATTATTTCTAACTTTTTCAAGAGCCTTTTGAAATTCTAAATGCATCCAATGTAACCACAGTCCAAAATGTGCCCTCTTTTTGGTTGTTTCATGAATTTTTATTTCTTTCCTAGCCCTATAGTTTTTATTTATGTTTAATAAGGACATTGAGCCAGCAAGACTCATAAGGGGGCCAGAGCCAGCTTTGTGCTCTGTGTGAGCGTGTATGTGTGTGTTAAACAATTTCATGGACATCTGTCATGCACAGTTAACTTTGCATTGCTGCATTTTAAGTGGTGGGCCCAGGCTTGGCCGGCAGTGATAAAGTAGCTGGCAGTTTTCAAAAAGCCACAGGATAACTGAGCATGAATCATAAAACACACTACTGTGTAGCAATATCCAAGTTCATTCAATGCAATGAAACCATGCAGAGGCCCTTTATCTGCAGCTAATTATGTGGAAACGTCTAAGACAATAAAGCATCTGGTGGTCTTTCTTCCCCATTTCAATTTTTCTCAATATTGTGACAGGGGAAAGTATTGTGCCTTTCCCAGGGTAGTTGCAGTGAAGAGGAGTAAAAGCAAGGGTCAGGGAAGAGCAAATAGATGAATTTATAACTTTCGTTTTATTTATTCCTTCCCCATTGTTTCTCTGGAAGTCTTCCTAAAGGGCTGTATTTTGGGATCACTATTCTCATAGCACCCTGCTTGAATCCCCTTTTCTCCCCCTTTAAAAAAATACCACCCAAACTGCTAGACCTTCTATGATTCCCTGTTGCTGGTGAGGCTTTCTCCTCCATGGGCATCCAGGAGTATAAGTCTAAGATTTATAATTATTCTCCAGACTCAGGTGAAAGGAAGGGTTCACACTTCCAGAATGAAAGCTAATATGCGATTTCCTTTCTAGAAAAAGGTGATGAGAATGGTCACTATAATTAAAGTTTTCCCAGAGAGGATTCCCCATAATTGCCTTGCACATGGTTCTTTCTGCCATTCTCTTGAAAACACACACAAATGCCATGCGCTGTACTCCTGGGGGTTTTGATGAAAGCCCCTTTATAGCTATGTACTGCGCAATGAGACCCAAGCCAGAGTCTGATGAGGTGACTAATTGGTACCACTAGCTTAAAAAGCTAATAAGTTAATTAGATTAACTTTGTTCGTGTTTGCACAGGGCTTTGAAGAGGAAAACACCACAGGAGCCCTAAGCTTCACTGAATCAAGATCTGATACAGCTCCGTGCTGGATAAAAGCTTTCCTTTGTAACAGCATGAGCCTATTGTGGTTATATTCTATTTTGTTTTGCTCTGGTATTTAATTCCTCAGCCATCTCCCCATTATTCTCAAAAGCCAAATTAAAGTGACATAATATGCCTTTAGTATCTTCCAGTGCAACACTTTTAGTCATAAATCTAAATTCCATTTAAAACTATTATGGAGTGTTTTAATTTCCCCACTATTTCTGGGCATTATTGTGTCATAACATCCAAGTCATTTTTATGCTAACTTAAGAATCCAGCCAGATTTTTTTTTTTCTATCCCAAAATAGAAATAATGGCAGGAAAATTACCTGAGTGCTATGAGCATTCTCTTTGGTTTGTTTAATTTTCCCACACCTTAAAAATGCAGTGAAGCCCAGAGTCACAGTATTATAATTATTCTGAAATTTTAGCATTAAGTACATTTTTAACGCATTATTGGTGCACCCTTTATCAATCAATCAATCGATTGATCTACCTACCTATCCATCTATCCATCAATCTATCTCGTGTATTAGGCAAACATTGAGCAATACACTTAAGTAATGCCCAGAAGATACAAAGATGATGGACACAAGAGTACAGCCCTCAAGGAACCTTTAATCTAGAACACATAATATCTCTTCTGGGTTAAGAACCTAAGAGCAGAGCCAGGAAAGAGACGACTGCGGTAGAGGACCCAGGGGAGGTTTCAATGATAAGGTGGATTTTGAGCTGAACCTTAAAGAGTTTTGACTAGTGGAGATGCAGGAAAGGGCATTCCCTGGGTGAAAGAGCATAAACAAAGGTCCTGACAAAGGAGAGAGCACATGGCACATCCAATCAGCAAAAAATTACCCAGTATGGCTGGGGTACACTCACAGTGGGAAGTGAGGGATGGGGTGGAAAAAGCAGGATGGGATCAGATCACAGATTATCTTTCTCAGGTTTTTGGTTTTTGTTTTTGTTTGCTTGAGCAGGGAAGTAACATGAAACCGTCAAGGAGAGACAATGGAACAATCAATAAAGGCATTTTTAAATTGTCCTATAAAAAGCAATAAAGATCCAAACCAATGTGGTGGCAAAGGCTTACGAAAAAGAAAGAGAAGAAAAAATATACATCAAATAGTCATGAGCTTTTTAAGTGAAAAAGTGAAAATAAAATGTAGATTACAATCAAAATGAATAGAAAAATTGGATAAAATTACATTTTTTATTTACAAAATTTGGTTATCTCTGTTGGTATTTAAAATGTGTTGGGTTAGGACTTTCACGACTTACTTATTTTTCTCAATAATGGATATATATCATTAGTAAAATAAAATATTTTAAATTTTGTCAATCAGTGTTAAGACAATAGTATCCCTAAGGTCTAAACTCAAAAAGTAATTCAGATAGAGTGGTTGTTTTGCTGAAACAAAAAAAGTATTAAGACTCAAGATGGTACAGTAGAAGAGTATGCATAGGAGTTAAAGGCGAGACAACTTGAGTTTTTATTTCAGCTTCACAATGTAACTAAGTATAATTTTAGGCAAGTTACTTAACTTCTCCAACCCTCGATTTTCTCATATATAAAATGAGGCAATAGTAGTACTCACCTTACAGGGTTCTTGTTAGGACTAAATGAGATGACTTGTATAAAGTACCTAAGAAGTGATAGAAACATGATTACTAAATGTAATGTGGTATTCTGGATTGGATGGTAGCCTGGAACAGAAATAAGACACTAATTGAAAATTTTAAAAATATAAATAAACTATAGGTGTTAGTTAAAAATAATGTATCAATATTGGTTCATTAATCATGGCAAATATATCCTAATGAAAGATAACAATAGGAGAAACTGTGTGGAGTGTATGAGAACTCTCTGAACTATCTTTTCAATTTTTTTGTAAATCTAAAATTGTTTTTGAAAATAAAGCTCATTTTAAAATATATTACTGAAAAAATTCAACTGGGTTCATTCCCATTAAGCAATGGTATAAATTTAAAAGAAGCTAATGAGAGTAGGGATTCTTTTTTTGATGGGGGGAGGGGGCTGTTTAATCTATTAATGTAATCTTAGAGCTTATCATAGCATACAGATGGAACTCCATAAATATTTGCTCAATGAATTAAAACAAAAATAATCAAAAACTTTTTAAGGAACATAAAGGGACTCAAGGTTTCTGCTATTCTCTGCCTTTCTATTTTCTCCATTTGTTTGTTCTACTTGTTTTGTTTTTTGTTTGTTTATTTGTTTTGGATGCTTTCCATTGGAGAAAAAAATTTCCTTGAGTAAGATGCTATTGGGCATTTTGAACCCTTCTAGGTGCTTCAACCAGTTTATTAATTAATGACTCCATGTGCAGAACGTTGTGTGTGTGTAGGCACATCTCTTTTCTACCCAATGCTCTTACAGACATTAGGATAGAATTCACACTAGAAGTACTTCAGGTCTGTGCTAAGTATTTCCAAGGAACAAGTCACCTAGATTCACGCAACTCTACATGATGTCATATAGCTGATGGTTCAGTAGGACTTCCAGATATTCATAAATCACTAGAGGTATCTGATTAGTGTTTAAATCTTTCTATTTCTGGTAGCCTCCTTAGTGATTGATAATTTTCTGTTTAAAAGATCAATTGCTTTGTTACTATGTTTAGAGATGAATAAAACTTTATATTCTAATTTGTAACCCAATTTTTTAAAACTTAAGGTTAAAGGGTATACTTTCAAGGTTCAATTCTTCCAGCTGAATAAACTCATCCTTTTGACTGAGACTCTGAGGAAGTTTAAATCTAAGCAACTGAAAAAGAAAGGAAAGAAGGCAAACTGTTGAAATGAAGAAAATCCAGAAGACAAGACTCTGAGATACTTTCTTTTTTAAAAAATAATTTTGACTTTTAGATTCGGGGGGTACAAGTGCAGGTTTATTACATGGGTATATTGTGTCATGCTGAGGTCTGGGGTATATAGATGATCCTGCCACCCAAGTAATGAGCATAGTACCCAATAGGTAGTTTTTTGACCCTTACTCGTCTCCCATCCTCCACCCTCCACTAGACCCCAGTGTTTTTAACTTTATGTCTATGAGTACTCCATGTTTATCTCCCACTCAAAAGTGAGAATATGCAGTATTTGATTTTCTGTTTCTAAGTTAGTTCAGTTAGGATAATGGCTTCCAGCTGCATCTGTGTTGCTGCAAAGGGCATGATTTCATTCTTTTTTATGGCTGCATAGCATGCCATGGTGTATAGATACCACATTTTCTTTATCCAGTTCACCACTGAGGGGCACCTAAGTTTTTTCTGTGTTTCTGCTGTTGTGAATAGCGCTGCAATGAACACACGCGTGCATATACAACGTGAGATGTCTGAATTACTGGGCTAAAGTGGTGTTAAAAATCGTTTCCCATGTCATGAAGGAGGAAATATTTAAAAGAGTGATCATTAGCCTGTCTAACTTTGGTGATTTCTATGAGTTAAAAGGAGATCAGAGCATCCTAAAATGTTAGATGGTACTTAATCATTTAGTTCTTGGAAGACAAGGAACTAGTCCAGATACAATAAATAACTTGACCAAATAGTTTGTTAGCAACCGTGTAAACAGGTACCCCAGTAAGAACTACTATGAATCTGCTGGATGCACTTCTCATGTTGTCACAAGCTACAGTCTACTAAATTAAGTATTACTTATTAAGCATAGTCTATAATTGCAAGGAATATATTCTCTTTTCAGATCTGCTTTTCTATATTTTGCTAAATTAATCTTTTTTAAGGATAACCTCAACATTGTGCATTATCGAATACTAGGAACACACATGAATATGTGTATGTATATAAACACAAATATGTCTACATTGGTATAGGAAATGTCTGCACTTCCTGCTTCGACTTTTCTACTTTTCTCATTTTTCTCAATAATCCTCTGAGTTTTCCTTCCACCTCTACCATTCTGCATTCTCTGAGGTCATTACTAGCTTCCTAGGTAACAAATCTCTAGGCTTTTCTCCATCTACATTCCTTCCAGCTCTTCTCATTCGTCACTGTTGATCGTTTCTTCCTTTTTGAAATGCCTAGTTCCTGGTCATGATACTAAACTCTCTAGGAATTTTTCTGCTTTATCTCTACTCTTTCTCACTCTCTACAACTGCTTCTCTTCCTCCGTTCTTTAAACGTTAGTGTTCCATTTTTAGTCCTTCCCAGATTCATTTTCCACAACAGGATCTTTACCTATTAGACCCTCTTAACAGCAACCCCTTCAAACATACAAACAGCATGTAGTGTCTTTCTTTCTTCCTTCACCAAAACTCTACTTTTTTCTCAAGACTCAGCTAAAACACTATGAAACTGTCTCCTTTATTGATATTACAAACCCTGCTTTGTACTCCAATAGCATGAACTCTTGTTATGTGCTAAGGAAACACAGAGAAGGCTGTCTACAGTAGTGGATGAGTGAGAGATCGGGAGTCAGACTGCCTACTTTTACATCTTGCTCTACCATGATTGTGTCTCAGCTTCCTCATCTGTGAAATAGGGATAACAACAGTATTGATCTCCTATATTTAGTGAGGATTAAATGAATTAATATACGTAAGAAATACAGAACAATGCCTGGGGCATACTTAGTTCTCAATAAATGTTAACAAGAGTTATTGTAGCATGTTATCATAATAAATTAAAATTATTTATGTGTCTAACTTTGTTACTAACATACGATAACTTTGAGGACAGAAGCAAGTCCCAGTCAACATTCTATACCCAACTCTTACCACAGAGCAAATAACAGGTGTATAAAGTGTTTGTTGATTGAGTATAGCACTTAGGTGAGAATAAATGGAGAATGAAACAAAAGTGATATTGATCTGGAAGTATACTACAGTTCCCCTATCCAGGCAGAAAGTATACAGTGCTTCTACAATAAGGATTGCAAAGCTACCAAAAAGGAAAAATGAAAACGTCATAAGAGACTTCAGCTACCTGAAGAGCTGCCGGAGAATATACATGCTGAGAGCAGGGTATCAGACAGGAAGTGCCTTGCCTGAAACACAGAGGAGAAAGAAAGAAATGAGAACTACAAATGTAATTTAGACCGACAAGAAAGAACCATTTGGAAATATAAAATAACCAGAATTTGAGATGAATTAAAATTGGCAAAGATATATTTTGTAGCTATCACGAACTCCCAAATATTGTATTTTCCTCTCTTTTGTCACCTATCTCTTTCTACTTTTCTTTGTAATTAAATTACCTTTTAATTTTTTTACTTTTGCTTTCTACTTTTCCTTTTAATTAATTATAATTTGTAACTAATAAATGAAAGTTCTTTTGAATTGTTACTATTTAAAGGGAAATACCATATCTTCCACATCTTCCCTTCTCTCACAGCCTGTAAGCCAGTACCTTTCACTCAGGAATCAGTTAACTTTTACTGACTGACTAAGTAAGAGGAAACAGATGGTGAAATACACATGGAAAAGAAGGGGGCATATAAGTGTCAATTTGCTGGTGAAATCTGAAGAATCTGATGATTTTTTAGATATGCTATGGTAAAGAGGAGAAAATAATTTTAAAAGACCAAGAATTCTGGTCTTGGTGATTAGGAGAATCGGTCACTTTTTATAGGAATCAGATGTCATTTCAAGGCATTGGTTTCAGAAGCAAGGAGATAAATGTGGCTCACTCTTGCTGATTGTGGGTGTTTGGTGAAATATACAACAGGAAAAATCCAGGCCATGGCTGACTGGATGATTCTAAAGCCCATAGAAAGACTGCAACCAGATCTTCTAGAAGAAGCAACTAGAGATGAAGGAAGAGTTGGTATTGTGAGTATCACAGAGGGAGTCAGGGAGAGACAGAAATATCTTGAAGTACAAGGTCAACCATGTCAAATGCACCAGCCTCATAGGAAGCTGAGAAAAGATGAAAAAAAAGTCATTCACTCATAGAGAGTAAGTTCAGGACCTTCAAGGAAGCATTGTAGCCATTAAGAAAGGCTAAGGCAATCAGAAGCCTTAAGAAGATAAAGACAGTTAGTATGGACTACTTTAAAAAATAGAAACCGAAGAGAAAGGACCTAACACCTGTTTGTGGTATGAATGGATGAAAAAGGGAAGTGATAGAATGAATGGCTCCACTCAGGTGTGGATTAGAGCCACAAAACAGAATAGACTCAGATGAACTACCAAATATTCTACCTAGCAGGGACCTTCTAGACAGCATCAAGTTCAACTCTCCAACATTAGGTAGGAGGAAACCCTGAATAGTTAAGTAGCTAGTTCAAAGTCATCCAGCAAGTTAGTGTCAGGATCAAGATTCAAATGAAGGTCTCCAATCTCCTAGTTGGGTAATCTTTCCACTATACTGCCTTTGCAACATGAACAGGATGGCTTGAAATTAAGAAACAGAAATAAAAGAAACACTTTATAATTTCTCCTGTTCCTTCCAGTTACTTCTTTTTAGCCAATCTGTAAGCCCTCGTGCAGATACAATGCTCTTCTTTTCCCAACTGGTCTGTAGTGAACTATTGCTTTTCAAGGGAAAAGTGACTTTCCAATGTTTCCCAGGTTCTTGAATGTAGATCTGACATTTTTCCCTATCAAACTGACATAAACCTTGTCACGAATACACAAGGCCCCAAGGGGCCAAATTTACATTTTAAGAGAAAAGTTAGCAGTAACAACATTGATGGAGAAACAGCTTTTACATTTAGTTGCACACAGGCAGAATCTACACAGCTAAAGTGGCCTAAAAGGAAAAACGGAGTGATAATCTGGCAAACCCAGGCAGTGTAAATACCCAATCCAGCAATTCAGGCCTGGGGGCAAAGAAAACCATTTTCCCTGTGCCTGCCAAGCTCCTTTCTCATGTTTGAAAACTGCTCTCGGACCTAGCCTGAGGGACTCAAATATCTCAGACAGTGGCATTGCCAAGTTGGCATGGAATTAAGTGAGGCCTCTGTCCAATAGCATATTGGGCTTCCATTCTCCCCCCTCCTTAGTCCTCCATGGTACTAAAAGGGTATTTAGGAAGAAATGCTCCCTCTGTGCAGGCACTATGGTACGATTCAGTACACTACATTAGTACTGCAGTGTCTGGAGTCTAGTTAAGGTAGATTCACTGGCAAAGGGTCTAGATGCTATGGTGATAGGTGATTTAGCAAGGCATGGTTAACTACAATGCCGTATCTATTACTTCATGTGTTGGCTTTGTTTACTGACTAGCTCCAGCCATCTCTAGTGGCAGAAGATATTTCTTATCAGTAAGTCGTTTTATGCTTTCCTTGGTTTGCCTCTTCTAAGAATCTGAGTTCAGACTTTTAAATTAAAATGAATTCAGTTTTTCCTCCACATAAAAAAGAACCTGGAGTATTATGTATTGTGGTCTCTTTTCTCCATGTCTAAGCCATTGGGTAGATAACTGACAGCTTAACTCCTTCAGGCCAGGAGGAAACTTGAAAATTCAGAATCACCTATTTAAGGCCGGGCGCGGTGGCTCAAGCCTGTAATCCCAGCACTTTGGGAGGCCGAGACAGGTGGATCACGAGGCCAGGAGATCGAGACCATCCTGGCTAACCCTGTGGAACCCCGTCTCTACTAAAAAATACAAAAAAAAAAAACTAGCCAGGCGAGGTGGCAGGCGCCTGTAGTCCCAGCTACTTGGGAGGCTGAGGCAGGAGAATGGCATGAACCCGGGAGGCGGAGCTTGCAGTGAGCTGAGATCCGGCCACTGCACTCCAGCCTGGGGGACAGAGCGAGACTCCGTCTCAAAAAAAAAAAAAACAGAATCACCTATTTAAAATACTTACCTTCTCGAGTTTCTTTGGCCTTCCTCCACCCAGCTACACCTGCTTCAGTTGGGAGCATGGAAATTCTGTCAGAGATACACTCATTCAATCTACTCCCGCAGAAATGATGTCTAAAGGGGCTGCTAATACCTACCCAGCAGCAAGAGCCGATTATACCCAAGTATTTATTCTTGTCCTCCTTTTTACCCTGCCCATCTCACCCTGCAAAAAAAAATAATAATAATAACAATATTAGAGGCAATCTAGGAACTTCTGCCTCTTTGCAAGGCTGACTCAAACCATGTTGGAATAATAATGTATTCAGCAGCCACCTAGTCAGCAATGCAAAATGGTCCCTGGGTTCAAGGCTATGATACATTAGAATATAATTTGGCTGGAGTTTCTCTCTCTATTATGGAGAACAAATGCATTTTTGAATGACTTGAAGAACAGGTCGTGCCATTACTTATGATGGGTAAACTCAAAAAGGGTCACAGAAGAAACATAGTTCAGATAAGCCCCTGGAAACTATAGATGCTCTTTCAAATCTAATCTCATTTTTTAGGTCTCTCTCTTCACTTTCAGGGCAGGAAACTTGGCTGGCACTAGGGCTCTATTTTCAACTTGTTGTGAGATTTCAGACAACTGCTGAAACTCTTGTCCCCCTAGTTACTCCATCTATGGCATATGGCAAATGCTACCTACCTCAGGCTATAGGGTACAGTGAAAAGTTGTTGTGATCGTGGTTATTTCTCAAAAGACTGGGATCTGGCCAGTTTCCAACAATGGGTTTTCTTCCTAAGCATCCAGTGTTAGAAAGATTCCTGTGTGCTTAAACCATTGTCATCTTTTCAGTCCCTCTCCTGTCTGTTTTATATACAGGCTCTTGTCAACAAGAGAACCAATTTAGGTTCTTCACTGAGGATCTCAAGTTCCCACCTCTCACAACCAATTAAGCAGTATATTTAGAGAGAAGACAAATATGAGTTAGATATTCTTAACCAAATCCTACAAAGGAAATTGCTTAGCACACATTCTATTTGCCATCTACCCTTTCCTAATTAAACTGGGTAAAAGGATTGGAAAATTTGTATAATTACATGAAAAATCAATCTTACCTATTTTGACAGGCTTTGAGTACATTGTGAAAAATCATGACTGAAAGTCAACTTTTTGTGTGTGTTCACATGTTTTTTGTACATATGCTATAGGCTGAGACAGCTTCCAAGTCCAGGTCACGGCAATCCTTGCTGGCATTTATTGGCAGAGTCCTGGCAATACTACATGAGGGCCACACTCAGTCCTCTCCATGAACAGCCTCACAGTCCTCAGAGCAAGTCTTGGCTGTACACCCTTCAGCCTGCACCAAGTTTCTTTTACTTGAGAAATAGTCACAGTCCATGTGCTGTGCAAATACACAAATACAAAACCATCACCCGTTTCATTAGGAATTAGTCCCCACCAGGATACAGCAGCCCTTTCACCTTTGAGATGAGGAATGAATGTTGTAATTGTAGATGAAGGCCCTGAATGAAGGCTTTCCTGGGCAACAAATGGAGTCTGCTTTGGTTCCAGGAAGCCATAGGTGCCTCAGCAAGTTCTGTACCCAATGCCAACATGACAAATGCCAATTCTTAGCCTACTGTCTGTTACACACTCAGCTACCTGTCTTTCGCAGCATTGGGTACTCACATTCGGGAATGAGAACTAAAGATGTGAGTGGATGTCAGATCACTAATCACTTCCAAATACTCAGCACATCTGTACCAGTCCCCAGCAACTAAACTGTCCCTCTGCGTGTTCCTCATGGCTAATGTTTTCACATTTAGTTTGTAAACTATAAACTTCCTCAACCTGACTTTGCAGAAGTTTGCATTGTTCCTAATTTTTTAATAATGATCAAGTATTACTTCTATAATTAGGGGGGAAAAATAGAATGTTCTGACATTTGACGTGACTTTCCTCCAGGCTTGGACATAATAGAAGGGATTGAAGAACAAAATTTAAAACCTGAGTGTCACATATATACATAGATATCTCTAAAGAATAGAGATTGTCTCTGGGAAGACAATTGGAGACAGAGATGTCTTTAAAATGTCCACCACTGATGGTGGAGGAAGACGAGGAGGAAAAGAAGTCAGGTACTGTCATTTTCAGAGAGATACCCATTGTCCTTTACACGGAAAACAAAGGCACACCTCTAATCCCAGACATAGGCAAAACTTCCCTATTTGCACTTTTAAAAAATCTATTTCCACTGTGAGGGCTATTGGGAAAGGCACATTCTAATAGCCTAGAATGCAGATTTTTAAATGTGTCATCCACCTAGTTTATTTTCTCCTTCTCTGACATGGTCTTTAACAGCCTTCTCTTTCTCTGTTGGACACATCCATAGAAAAGATAGAAGGTCACACACTTAACATTGTTTATTATCTAAATGGGATTTGTTCTTTCACCCCGTCACTCCTCATTTAAGTATGTATTCTCTTTCATAACTTTCTCTATCCTTCTGAGGGTTTTCACTCATGTAATGTATCCATGTTTCCTTTCTTCTCTAATAACATTTATTGAATACTTACTATATTCTCTCTTTTTTTCATTTATTCTTTATTAGATGCCAGGCAGTAAACCCTTCATGTGCAGTATTTTATGTAATCTTCAGAACAACCTTCTAAAGTGCCATTATTATCTTCATTTTGCAAATAAGAAAGCCAAATATTAAACAGGTAAAGTAACTTGCCCAACATCATACAGCTGACCCAGATCTAACCACGAAGAACCCCAATATTCAGGATATAAAAGTGATATTCTTACTTGCTCCTTAATTTTTTTATTCCCTTGCATTTTTTCTTAAAATTCCTGTTTACTATCTAATGCCCTCATATGATTTACCTCTTTTTCTTTTCATCAGTTTTCCATTGTTTTCCCCTGTCCCTGTGGTGCCACCTTTAGTTTTCCTTGTCAGGTTCAAGGTACAAGTAGAGAATTAATTTTAGGGCCTTCTTTCCTGCTACTTAGAGCCATCCTGAATAACCATGGACTGCGTAATTGGAAGAGAGTTGATTTCCTACTGATCTCCAATTGTATGTGCTTGAAAATGGTGCTTATCCCAAAAACCAGGAAACTGTTATCCAGTATCTTCATAAGGTAGTGGGAAGACAGAAAATGTATTAAGCTACATGTTAATGTCTAGCTAGTGTTAGTGAGTTAGTAGAATACATACTTTTTTCCACAAAATGTAACTTTTATACTTGAGGGACATGCAAACAAGATCCTTTTGTGAACAGATGTTTTTATTTTTAGCTCCGAAATATCAATTTTGCAAAAATGTTAAGCATGAAACAGCATTGCGTTATTGAGTTGCTTTTGTTGTACTTACATCACTATATTTTTGAGAGAGTTGTTACTGTTATCAACATCATCATTAAATAACAGATGAAGAAGAAGGACAACGTGAAGGAAGAAAATCAAGGTTCCAAAATATAAATCTATATGTAAGTCTTGCCCTAACTCTCACACTTCATGAAGTAAGAAAGAAAACAGGTAGCCCCAGAACAAAAGAAAGGCATATGTACCTAGAATTCACATTCAAAAGGCTAAAGGGAAGAAAAATATTTCTGTGTCTAGATAAATATGCATGTGGACACACACACACACATACACACACACACACACGCATACCTCCTTTGCGTCAGAAGCCTTGCCCAGCAGAGCCTATGGCAGTGACTTAATTGCATGACATCACTGCATCTCAGATAATATGTGGTAATGAATTCATCGCATAGGATCTATGACCAGAAATTCATCCCCAGCCCTTCCCCTGCCCATCCTGTTCGCAACAGCAAGCCAAGTTTGTGTAGCTCTGTGCTGCTCAGTCTGTGTGCTTAATGCATTCATTAAACACGGAGACTGGTGATGGTTTCCTATGTTTCTCATTATTTAAAAGAACAAGTTAATCTCCCCTTTGGGGGGCAGCAGGGGAACTGAAAACCACACAATCCTCTTAAATAGTTCTTCGCCTGGCCCTCCCTTGTTGACAGGTCTGCTTTCATAATTTTATTGTCATGGCTTTGAAGCAAATTTTAGAGAGGTAGAGTTAGTTGATGGAAGGGTGGAAATGAGAAAGAAGATGAGGCTGGGAAAATCCTAGGGGGGTGAGGGAAAAAAATCAAGCCATCTGATGGATGGCAAGTCTTTTATCAGATATATCTCCTTGCCTTTTCGAGTGCCTATCACATCACACAAACTGCTCCTGAAGAGCCCTCCATTTACCCTCTCCCCTAATTAAATGTGCACTTCATTAATGTAAATTGGGGGTTTAATGCTCTTGTTGAAATTCTGAAGAAAGTGCTATGGCCTTGCGAAATGCTTAAGCATCATTGCAAATTAGATTAGGGACCAAGAAAGGCAGTAAAATTAGAATGATAATGGCTGATGTGGCTTCCTGACAGGCATGACTATTCAGGGATCAATGGAATGGAGAACAGTTTCCCGAGCCCAAAGTGAAAGGCAGGGACAAACGTCAGCCTACAGATGTGGCTTTTGGAAGCACTTTCAATTAGTTTAATTTGGTAAATGGTAGGGATTTAGAGGCTCTCAGCCAGTCATACAAGACAAGAATACATTGAAATGTTTTTCACTTTTTAACATAAAATAGGATTGGCTTTAGATTTGCATTTCTCGAACAAGAAGATGGAGTGCGGTGGGGGGAATGGGGGTGTAGGGAAAGTTTCCAAAGTGTTTTACCAACTCTGCTTTTGAAAATGGAAATGACTTTTATAAGCTTGGACTGAAACCTTCCAAAGAGTGGGAAAGGAGAGAGTAAATGTACTCCTTCTGGTTCTCAGGGAGGCTTTAAATCCTGAACACATCAAGAGCCCAATGTGTGCTAAAACATGTTGTCAAGACTCGGGAGGGGGCGGTGAAGGGGCAGAGGCGAGGGTGGTGGGAGAGGGAGGAGCAGGCAGTAAAATACACTCAAACTTATCCATCATTTCTTACGATAAACTTGTTTTTCATGGTTAAAAAAATAAATGTTATTTCTCAGCTAGAGCAAAAAAAAAAATTAATTACAATTTTAAATGTGTCACACAAAAGAAATATTCATAGCCTGATCGCACAAATATTCCCCCAAGCACATGTGCTCGCGGTTCTACTTAGGAGACATCAGCACACGCACATCAGCAGACACTCAGTGGACGCTCATTTGGCCGTTACTTCAGAGCAGGGCTCTCATTTGGTTAGTGCTAAGTACGCTTTTTCCTTTTTGTTCCCTCCTGCAAACTCCACCCCAACCCCAGACCCCTGGTGTCTTCACTGGAAAATAAATTGGCACTAATCTGGTGACTGGGGACATTTACAGGCAGGATAGCTTCTGTGCACAAAGGCCTCCTTCAGATTTGTACATTTTGACTACAGGTCCCTCCTTGTGTTCCCAGAATGCTGTCAAGCTCGACTGGGACCTCCTCCCTGAAGGCGTCTGCATCTTTCATGAGTGAAGAGGAAGGAGATGATGCGTCAGAAACTACAGTAAATATTACCAAATCCCCAGTGGCTCCCAAAGCCCGTTCAACCTCATGAACCAGAGTGGTGATTCACCCACTAAATCCTTTTACCAATTCACCAAAAGTGTGCTAATAGGCTCACCTCTCACTCTTGTTAAGTTAATATCACAAGTCGGCAACAAAGCATAGAAATACACAAAACTCATTCTGAAAGGAGAGAGACACGTGCCTAGAAGGGAGAAGAATGATCTCAGGCAGTGAAAACAAACCAGGGCAAAGGTAAGCTCAGAACATAGTTTGCCCTGTTAATAATTTGGTGGCTAGGAGTTCTCAGTGTCATCATGAGGATGGCAAAAGGTCATTGGTGTTACCAGCAATTCCACCATTGATGGGCTTCATAAGGCCTCTTCATAAAGGCAGCTTGTCTCCCACAAAACATCCGGATGAGAAGTAGAAAAAAAAAATCAAGTAAATTATTCTAATTAAGTTAACAGTAATAAGGTCTAATATTTGTGTATTATTTTGATGGTTTCTAAAAACATGTACATATCCAATAACTCATTTGATCTGTAGCAAAATCTTCAGAGACAGAAAAGAAATGAATACTTATTTTATACATGAGGAAAATAAGGTTCAGAGGTGTCCAGTTACTTCCCCAAAGACACAAAGTTAACAAGTGGTGGTGGAGGAATTAAAACAAGAGTTCTTCTTTTTCTAGTAGCTAGTGTTGTTGTAAAATTGATAGATGATTATTGTGAAAAAATTTCAAGTAACACAGCAATGTACAAAGAAGAAAGTCAAGTGCATGACAATGATTACTGGAAATATTTTGCGAACATTCCTTCATATATCTTTCTGTGTAGGTAGATAATATTAATAGTCTGTGCATTTACTCCTCGGAACAACCCTCTGAGGAGATATAGCTTACAAATGAGGAAAGTGAGGCTTGAAGAAGTTAATTATTGATAATTTGTCCAAATTCACACAACTATGCATATACCTTACAAAAATGTGATCATAGTGCTCTTATTAGTAGGTAACTTGCTTTTTCACACAGCAATGTATCACAAATATCTTTTCATATATCTTCCACATCATGTTTAGTGCTTTTAATTTTTTTTCCTAAACAATGCTATGATGAAAATTCTGAGCACACTTTCTTTCACATTTAGCTGGTGATCTCCTCAGGGTTAATTCTAGACAGGAGATACAGAGCAAAACTCTCTAGGCACTCAGAGAATTGCCTGTAGCCGTAGCCCAGGTCCCCCAGAGGTAATGACATGAAGGGACTATGAGATGAGACAGAACTAGCCCTTTCCTTCCTTCCCATCACTCCACAAATATTTGATTGGATACTATGAAAAAAAAGCCCAGTAAGATAGATTCTGGGTCCTCGAGAAACACACAGACATGCGAGAGACACAGAAAAGTGAAGAGGTAATTATTATATAAAACAGTGTGATTTGTGCTAGGATAGGAAGATTCACATATTTCTTATATTGACAACTAAACTCTGCACTCAGCCCAGACTAGTGAGCTCAGGGAAGGCTCTCCCAGCAGAGAAGATACCTGGAGGAATCCTAAAGGAGGAGCTAAGGTTGTTCAGGCAAAGGAGGATGGGTGGATGCTGGATGTTGCAATCTTCAGTTCTCATCAGGGAGCCCTCCCTATGTAGCTGCTTTCTCCAGAGACTCCTATACTTCTTCTCCTCCTTGTCCCTTCAAGCCAAAGAGTGGGTGATAATGGTTTCCCATTTACTAACTTCAAGATACTAGACTATCCCCGTTTTATTTTTGAAAATGCTGTGTAGCCATTTGTAAATAGCCCATTATTAAACTCTCTCCAGATTACCCAGCTTGAGTGTGAGACCTGTTTCCTGCGAGGACCTTGACTGACTCAACACGTATACAGAAGAGATTGAGCACAGTTCTACAGATCTCACAGCCCTCCCTGCCTTACCCCTATCCCAAAGCCCACTGAGAAGCAGAAATAAGGCTCCTAGCTCCAGAAGAAATGTGTAGCACTTGAGATTGGCCCCATTCCCTTGGCACAATGATCTCCACGAAACATCTCTTCTCTGGCTCCAGTTAGGAATGTTCAATTCCATTTCACTTTAATTTGCAATAAATGTGCCTAATTTTATTTTTAATTTCCTAAATAGATTGATTTGGCAAAGCTACTTCACCAGCTCAAAGGTTAAATTCCTGATTGAAAATGCTAATATCGAATTCATTTTCTCTAACGCTGATTCTCTAATTTTGTGAAATGACTCTTTTTCAGATAAGAATCAGAGAACTGTAGGGATGGGAGATTTGGTAGACATCAACCCAATAGGTACAACAAGGCTAAAGGTCTTGCCCAACAAGACACAGATTGCTAATAACATCTTTTCACTCTACTAGAACCTGCAGTTTCTGAATGGAGGCAGCCGTTGTTTGCCCTGGAAAAGTATTGTCTGCCACAGAATGATGAGAAGAATAGAGAATGATTCTTCCCAGTTTGTGAGACTCTCCCTCCTTTAGCATTTAAACACTTTTAGATATGGTCTCAGTTTTACTTACTACATCCAGGAAGGCTGTTTCAAAAATAAATAAATAAAAAAGAAACCAGTAGCAGTAGTTGTTTTCTGAATGAAAAATGAGGGACAGGGAGAAGGGGTGGGAAGAAGAATTACTTTTTATGAGTTAATTTGTAACTTGTGATATTTATAACATTTGAATGTATTACCTATTTTAAAAATAAATTAGCTTATTTGGAAGGCAGGAAGAAAAAGTATTATTTGAATTCTGTTTAACAAACAGATATTGCTTGCCTTCCACACAATCTGGAACTTCCTAGGCACTGGAGGGGATATAAAGGCACAGTTCCAGACTTCAAAGGATTTGCTATCTTTTAAAGGAGACAAAAATGTACAGAAGCAATGATAATCCATCAAGGAATGTGTGAAGCCACCAAATAAAGGGTAATCGCAGAAGAGAGATGGAAAGATAGTCATTTCAACTGGGTGTATCTGAGTTGCATATTCACAGATGGTTAAAATTGGGGAAGGATAAGCCAAGTGGAAGGAATTGTGTCAGCAAAGGCTCAAAGGCTTGATGGGGAAAATTAAGGAGGATGTGAACAGCTTGCTTCTGCTCACTCTACAGCAAGTGGGGATAAGCAATAATGTCCTATATCCCTTCCTATGTCTAGCCGTAAGGATACCCTCCATCTTTCATGAAAGTCCTATTTGTAATAAGTATGTCTTACATAAGTATTACATTTTAGTATTTTTAAATTTTATTTTAATTTACTTTAAGTTCTAGGATACATATGCAGGACATGCAGGTTTGCTACATAGGTAAACATGCATAATGGTGGTTTGCTGCACCTATTGACCCATCACCAAGGTATTAAGTCCTGCATGCATTAGCTATTTATCCTGATGCTCTCCCTCCCCCAGGGCCCCCTGCCCTGTGTGTTGTTTCCCTCTCTGTGTCCATGTGTTCTCATTGTTCAGCCCCCACTTATAAATGAGAACATGCGGTGTCTGGTTATCTGTTCCTGCGTCAGTTTGCTAGGGGTAAAACGTCTTTTTAAAGAAACTCCTTAAACTTCACAGTAACATAGCTCTACTACATAGTTGAAGAAACCAGCTGAGAGAGGCCAGCAGAGTTGGATGGGATTTTAAAGGTAACGGGTCATTTTACTAATAAGGAAATGGAGGCCAATGGAGGTGATGTGACATTTAGTTAGGAACAGACCCAGAAACCTCTGAGACGTGTTTGCCTCACAGATAGAGGGAACAAAACCAGATGTGCCCTCTACTAAGTGTTGACCCCACTGGAATGGAATAATTTGGAGGGCACAGTAAATTGGCATTTGGCTTGTATTAACTTATTTTCTGCCTAATGCAGAAATGAAGTCTGTAGAATTCAAATGTGCTTATGCTAGCCACCACCCAAAAATGTGTTAGGAAAAAAAAAGATGCTTTGATGACTACCATTAGCATGACCAAGTTGGTCTTTTGTCCTATATCTACTGTTATTCACTCAGAAACTCCACGCCTCTGGTGTGACTGTGTCCCTAAGTACAGATGTAGACTGGAAAGGAGAAGGGCATCCTCACAAGCAGGAAGTCAGAGGTTTGTCTTGTTACTGTGTTGTCTACCACTGATCCAGAGGATACTGTGATTGAAGGGCTATGAAATATTCGGAGGTATTGTTTTTTAAAAGAGAAAAATTAAATACATATTAGAAGATAATTGATTATATAAGGTCCAGGTCTAGGGCAGACTTCGCTGCCACATATAGCCAGCAGCATGTAAAACATATGAAAAGAAAAAAGCCCCATGGACATTTAGTCTTGAGTTTCCTGTATAAAAGTGATCTCACCTTTTACCCCTCATTAAATGTGTGCCCACCTCCCCTCTTCAAACACATACTGTCTGCCTCTTTTGCCTTTTTGAGATGCTCCTCTGTGTCCCAGCTGGACCTGAATGATTAGGTGTGGCCCTATAGCTCACTCTCACTTATTCAGCTGTTAAAGCAGCTTAAACCCTCATAAGAACATTAACATTTGGGTGCCAATAACAGATTGACCTTTATTCATAAAGTGCAAATAGTTGGAAGTTGAACAGATTGGTTGCCAGCGATTGCCTTTTATGTGCAGTTTAAGGCTTTGATTTCTCTTCCCTTTCTTCCTTTAATCTGACATCACTGGCTTGAATAGGGTTTGCACTCTAAGTAAACAGGGCCAGGGGAGGCCTTTGCTTTTGTAGCACAGTTTGCTTGGAAAGGGAAGGAGACAGGAGGGTGACATTAAAAGATTTGCCTTTGGAATTAAACAATTTAAGAATGGATTGGAAACCCCAAAACTGAGTGGAGCTGTTGGTAGGCTCCAAACTGAACTCACACAAGAGCCTTTTGCATATGGGACTATTTATCCACAATCGTTCATGTAGATGGTGAATGAGAATGTAAGGATTTATATTAACTCTCTTGAAAGTTTACTCTATGTCATACACAAAAGGGAAACTCAGAAACCCACAGAGCCTATGGATTTGAAATGAGACCACACTGCACTGCTTTGTTACCCACTTCTAGCCAGCTGTGAGCATTTTGATGCTTAAGATTGCAGAGGGTGGCTGAAGCCCTTTAAACAACTAGTGTTTCTTTAAAGCATTCCAAGGGAATACCTCTTAAGCATAGGCTTTTAAAGATACTCTCCAACAGTATTTGGTTCTGAGGGTTTTTTCCCTGATTTATCTTGACACTACCCTACTTTCAACAGCACAGTCTACACTTTGTACTGAATGGGGAATCTTTACAGCATTTTCATAGATAGCATGAGCACATGCAAGGCTTCCTCGCAATCCATTGTGCCCATTTAGAAATAATAAAGTGAGTCAACAGAACTAACACAGGAAATGGAAGATATGAAGCTCTCATTAATAGGGCTTGGCCACAAGTAAAAGGTAATTTTATGTGAATATTTGTTCTTCCAGAGCTTTTGATTCTGTTTTTAAAAAATCTTAAATGCCTGTATTTTAGGACTATGGGGTATTTCTTTTTGATATAGATAATTTAGCATCACATTGTCTATCAACAACTTTGGCCTTAGAATGAGGCAGACCCAGATTTGTGTCCCAGCCCTTATTAGAAGCTTGTTAACTGTGTAACTTGGACATAGAACTGGTCTTAAAGCCTCATTTCCTCTGCAATCTGTGAGTCACTGTAGTGCCAATCTCAGAGGGATGAAGCTCTTAATGCAGCTCCTAGCTCTTAGTAAGTACTCAGTAAAAATTATTGTTTTTTATCAGAATTCAGTTTTATATCACATTGCTCTCCTAGATCCGTATGGAGAATACAACAAAAACAATAGAAAGTGCTTAGCAATGGACCCATCTCACAACTAATTCCGATAAATAGAAACTGCTATTATTATTGTCATTTTAGTCTATACTGTCTTGTAACAGAATGTTTCACTAACTCAAACTACAGTATGGCTGTCTTGTGGCAGAAAACAGGGCTTTCATTTTTTTGTGTGTGCCCCCTGATGCCTGAGCACAACATTAATGTAGAGTGGACACTTAACAAATTACTTATTAGTTAACTCTTCTTCTCCTTGATTGGAAACTACTTTCTCCAAAGTTAAAAACAGAAGCATCATCTTTCACTCCTTCTCCTTCAGTCCCTCCATCTAATCTAATACCAAGGCCAATCCTTTCTGGCTTAAAAAATTAGCTCTCCTGTTTTCCATTCATGTTGTCACTAAGCTAATCCAGGTATGCCTTCTAAAGGAGAACCCACAAGACAGGCACTGTGTCCTCACCGCCACTCTCCACTGCTTTCAGTCATTCTGCAAACTGACACCAGCAAATATTCTCCAAGATTCTTTTATGTCCCTACCCAGCTCTTCATGCCGCACCTCCCCTCTCTTCCAGACTTTCCTTAATAGTGGCATGGGAAGTGCATGGATGAGAAGAATTTAAGAAAGAAATAAGAATATTATCCACAGTGCTTTGATTTGGTGGCTTTTCCTGAACTCATAACATTATAAGAAGGACAAGGCCTCACCACATTTGATAACTAGTTAACTGTCTTGCCAGCATGGATCTGTCTTCAAACCATAAAAGGGATCATCTTAGAGACCATGGATGGATCAGAGATACTACTGAGGGAAAGGCAAAAACCCTTCAAACCTTGCTATCACCTTGTAAGTAGAAAAAGAGTCTTTTCTCCAAAATTTCAGACTGCCAACGTCAAACTTTAGAACAATAACAGTAACTTTAAAACTTTGTTTTGGAATCGCAAAACTAAAGGCAGAAAACAAAGGAAAAGTTAAAAATTACACACAAGTGTACAAACATGCATAAACACAGTCACACAGATGGGTAAAAAGAGAAAATGAGGAAGAGCAAATTGAGACATTAAATTTCAGATTCCCCAGACCAGTTCCTACTCTTCCAAGTCCTTGGAATTACTCCAAGAAGGACACAAGAGCCAGGGGCAAGAACACCCATCCTTTCTCCGGGTCTCATGCCCTCCCTCCCCAAGTTCAATACTCACCCAAGGTAGGGCAAAGTGTTTATTTTCAGTGGCAACCCCTTTCTATGTCATTGTTTTTTCTCACAGCTTTTCCTCCTATCCTCAGAGACTGAAATGCTAGCTAGGTCTCAAGCCAAGGCATTTTAATGAGGGAAAGATTTCAAAAAGATTATGGATGGGATTTTAAATGTCTACTGAAATACACACAGAAAAGTCTTCATTGTAAAGGAGAAAATGCTTTTAAAAGTATATTTAAATAAATCCTCAATAACAGAGACTTGGCAGACCCAGGGCTGCTCCCCGGCCATCCCTGGGAAAGTGGGCTTTTTATGGATTCCGATCTAAGTGTGAGGGCTGACAGGAGCTCCTAATCTATAGTATTGTTCAGTGCTTGTGAGAGTCTCATTAATTAGTAGCTGATGAGCTACAAAAGGAGTAAATTTTGTTTCAATTTAATGATGACTTTCATCTTAATTCTATTTCCTCTGTGAAAACCTGGAAATTATACGACAATTCCCAAACAGAAGAGTTTTTAAATGCTCCTCTAGTCAGGCAAATTGTGTCAATTTCTTGCCTCCTTACTAAATGCAGAGCTACAGTAAATATAATGTACTTCTGGAAAAAGAACTGACAGAAGAAAATTTAGGTTTTTGGATGGTTGAGGAAATTTTGGCTGAAGATAGGAAAAATGAGAGGTTTTGGTTTGCATCTATGACAAAAAGAAATCACATAAAAACTCCGAGGATGACAAAAATAAACTGTTGTGTCATCCAAACTAAAAGAATTTAATGCTCCTAGGAGACCTTAAGTTACCTAGAGATCAATGCCTGTCAGAGTATATGCTTAGTAAATTTTGGTTGAAAGAATCAATGAGTGAATGAATGAATTCTCTTGAGATCATCTTGTGTTCAGTAAATGCTGGTATTTTCAGCTGTAACTTTTGTAAATTCAGTAAAACAGTGGATTCAGTACACTGCTGCTGCTAAAAAATGTAGAACAACTAGTTGTGAAAGCAGCCGTTGACCGCCCGGCAAGAAACAGGCTCTCAGTTGCACTAAGTGAATAAGTCAGAAGACGCAAAGGCAAGCTGAATCGGCACCTGCCTGCTTCTCCACCACTATGGCTTCTCAGATGGCAGATCCCAGCATCAGGGCTTCTCCAGCAACAGGCTACAGGGTAGGGGAGGGGGCGACCCAAGGATGTTTCTGGAAGCAGTGGGAGCAGGGGACATTTCCATCTGGCTTTTTAGACACAGTCATTTTAATAAAGGAAAGGGAGTAGTGGTATTTTCTCTTCATTCTTCCTCTTTTTAATATCAAATAATTTTTGTAAAAGACACTATTCAGCATCACATCATTCTTGACCCTATCTTCAGAGATGGTGTGAGACCTGGGGATGTGTTCTGACTCAAATATTATTAGAAGTTTTCCAGAACTGAAAGTTAAATGACTTGAGGGCCAAGCCAAAGCATGCTGTTTTCCACAGTGACCCCTTACTATCCTTGTCCATACACATGTGCACACCTACCAGACTACTTATGGAATGACTGAATGAGTGTTTGCTATAATGAATGGTAATCAGGGATGAAGTGCATATAATGACTAGACTTAGTATCTACCTAAGCCAATATTTCTAGAGTCAGATGGTGGGTCATGGGAGAAGGCAGCTGAATAGAACAAGACATGATTTGATTCCTAAATTCTTTTCTTTTTTTTTTTTGAGAAGGAGCTCCACTCTTGTTGCCCAGGCTGGAGTGCAGTGGTGCAATCTCAGCTCACTGCAACCTCTGTCTCCCAGATTCTCCTGCCTCAGCCTCCCAAGTAGCTGGGACTATAAGTGTGCGTGCCACCATGCCCAGCTTTTTTTTTTTTTTTTTTTGTATCTTTAGTAGAGACGGGACTTCACCATGTTGGCCAGGCTGGTCTCAAACTCCTGACCTCAGGTGATCCACAGTCTCAGCCTCCCAAAGTGCTGGGATTACAGGCGTGAGCCACCATACCAGGCCTGATTCCTAAATTGTCTTGAAGATTTTACATCTAAATCTCAGAGGCACCAACCTGCCCAACTCCCCAGCTGAGAGAATCAAAGGTGCTCACGACCCAGATGGGTTAAACATTCAGGCTACCTTGGGGCTGTCCTGTCCTCTCTTCACTGTAGGAGAGAGGAACAGATGGGGGTGGCCATGGTTACACTGAAGCAGAGCCAACTTAACATCATCCCCCTCTGGGAACTGGAAGCCACAACTCCTATTACCTCTCATTCCAATGCCATTTCTCATCTCTCTTAATAATGGATCCAGGATTATTCCAAGGTATTTCAGGGCAGATGACTCTTCTGCCCAATTTCAGTTCTACGAACCCTAAATTATTCTACTCATGTTCCCATTTTCTCTTTCAGGATCTGTTTTGCAAACAGAAATAAATAGGAACAAAAAGCCTCACCGTGTGATTTAAGAAAAAGAGTCTTTTCCTACTGCCTGGCTCAGTTCAGAAGTAAGAGACTCATTTGCGTTAACAAGTAAGCATCACTGGGAAGAGTGAGATAAGTCTATCAATCATTCACACTCTAGTGCAAATTACTAAAATCCAATTGCTTTCCTCTCTTATATCTATCTGAAACTTCTGGGGGAAGTGTCTCATGGATAAGCTCTGGGTGCACACCTGTGTAACTATTCTCACTAAGCAGCATCTGTGTATAGAGATGTATGTGGTGCAGAGCCCATACAAAATAAGTTTGGTAGAAACTCTGTTTGCTAAAACTATGGGAAACTATAATTAATAACATAAGCACATAAAATGCTCTTACAGCTTCTTCTCTTGCATCACTTTATTTAACATTCACATAACTCTATGGTTGTATTATCACCATCCCATTTTATAGATGAGAGAAAGAAATTAAATATCTTGCCTAAGAAGAAGGAGATCCTAAGTTTGAAACCAGAGAGAAAGATCCCAAACCTGGGTGTCATTTTACTATGGGAAGGGCATTTCTTTTGGAGTGTTTTGACGCATCTGCTACCACCACATTACAAAATTTAGAAAATAGCAGAAGTATTGGCAATGGCAGGAGTCCAAACACAAGAACTAAAACTAGAAGAGAAGAGTGGTTTCAAAAGTCGGCACATCCTCTCACCTTCCTTTTTGTACTTTCCTTTAAGTCTTCCATGGTAAGTGCAATCTGGCTTCATGCCTCTTCCTTCATCTAGGTCATTTTAACAGCTCTTTTACTTTAGTCCGGGGTGAAATTCTGTCTCAAAGCTATCTTGGATTAGCCTAAGTGGGGCAACTTGCCCTGATTTGATAAAGCTTTTAAATGGTCATGAATTAGCTGAGCATGGTGGCTCATGCCTATAGTCCCAGCTACTTGGGAAGCTGAGGCAGGAGGATCACTTGAATCCAGAAGTTTGAGACCAGCCTGGACAACACTGTGGGAGGCATTGTGAGATTCTACCATCTCAAAAGACAAACAAACAAACAAAAACCTCATGAACTAGTAGGCAGCAGATCGAAGGGTAAAGCAGTGTCAGGTGGCTGACAGCAGGGGAGTGCACACCTGAGGGTGTCCAGCTCTGTTCTGTGCCCCTCTTCATGAGACAGGGCCCACCTCGAGCATTCCTTAGGGGGTTAGGGAGGGGCGGGAACCCACAACAAGTACCCTAAAAAGTAGTCATAGAGCTGACAATTAAGGCCTCACGAATTCCTCCACAGTTCTATGAGGCAGTGCATTCACCAATATTCCCATTTTCAGGTGTGAAAAATGAGACATGAAGAGGGTAAGTAATTTTGCTAAGGTCACTCAGCTGCTAAATAACAGAGCAGGGACTTTCACCTAAGCATCCTGATCCCAGAGCCTGAGTCCTTAAAAGAAAACTATAACACATGTGGTTTTCACAGAAAAATACCCCACCTTTGCAACGTGCTCGAGGTGGACCCTGTCTCAGGAAAAGGGGCACAGAATAGAGCTCGACACCCTTCAGGTGTGCACTCCCCCATGCTATGCTACCTGGCACTGCAGCCTACTGGTTCATGAGATTACACCTGGATGTGTTTATTCTGGGTAATCTAAGACATGGAGGTATATGGCAGCCTCATGCATAAAACAGGAATCACACAGATGGGAAAGTGGATGCAAAACCAGGGCTAAAGAGTAGAAGTTACAAGCAGATTTCAAGTGAATATGGCTTTCAACTTTCTAAACACAGATATGTCTGCATTGGTTGGATGCTTTCAGTTTCAGAAATAAAAAACATTCAAAACTGTCTTAATCAAAAAGGAAAAAACTTTCCATGTAACTGGAAATTGTGAGGGTTAATAGGCATGGCAAGATCCAGGTATTAAAATGATGTCATCAGAAATCTGTCCTTTTTTCTTCATCTCTTGACTCAACTTTCCTACCTGTTCTATTGTTTTCAGGCAGAATCTCCACTATTGAGCAGAAATGTCACCAGCAGTTCTAGGTTTATCTCATCCTCACAGTTGCCAATCCCTTTGGAAACCCACAGAAGTTAGCAGTTAGTTCTGCCTGTGGACATGGGGTGAGGAAATCTGGGTGGACTTTACAGAGGAGGTGGCATGTACTTGGATCTTAATGATGTGTAGGAGTTTCCCAGGCAAAGGAGGATGGGAAAGGATGGGCTTTCCTATATTAGAGGGACAGTTCAAGCATCCTGGAACATGCAAAACAGCACAGAGAGATGAGAACAGCTGCCCAATTCACTGAAAGCCATTTTACCAAATGACCAATATGCAAAGTAACCAATTCGTTGAAAAAAATCAATTTGTCAAATGTTCAATTCACAATTTATCAAGTTTACTGATCAAAAAAATAATCTTTTTGACTATTTATTTAAAGTTTACAGCAATCTGTGCTGGATCTGTGGCCTTGGTTGACCAACTTTGATTCTGTCTCTAGAACAGTATTTTAAGGGATATTCAGTTTATTAAGACCTAATATTATAGGATGATTTAATTTGCTTAGGTCTATATTTAATATTTTTTAAAGTATTATTTTAATCGGTGACCAAATGTCAATATTTCATGTGGGAGTTTTTCAGTTTCTACTGATATCTTTCGACCTTTTCTCACGCTCCTGAACATTTCACCATGTCTTGCCAAATCTTATTAAAGACCTTTCTCTCTGGAGAAAGTTTTTACTTCTCTGCTTAGACCTCATAGTTCTAACACTTTAGACCTTGCCGTTTAATGTGATAGCCAATATCCAAATTTAAATTAACTGAAATCAAATAGAATTAAAATTTTATTTCCTCAGTGGCACTGGCCACATTTTGAGAGATCCCAGCCACAGGTTGACAGTCAGTGGCTACCATAATGGACAGCGCACAGAGAACATTTTCATCATCACAGAAAGTTCTACTAGGTAGCATTGTTTTAAATGAGCCTGGTAAGTTCTGAGCCCACCGTTTCCCTAGGATTCTGTCTTTGATTCCCTCAGCTCCAAGTCCCACAGCAGCTAAGGAGCCAGACTCCATTCCTGCCTCTTGTCTCACCTCCCCAGGGCCCTAGTTGCCCCAGGGAATTTAGAAAGCAAGCTGATGGTTGATCATCATTTCAATTTTGTTCATTTTCTAGTCTAGCCTAGGAATAGGGTGAGTTGTTCAAATATTTTAAGGGCTCCTGTGCAAAATTTCCTAAGGAATGGTCTACCTTAATTAAATACAAATAAATGCTGTTCTATTCTCCAATAGTTTTGTTCCTGAAACTCCACTGCCTCCAGAGAGGAGGAGAGAGGATGGGAAGAAGAGAAGGAGGGAGGAAGGAAGGAAGAGAGGGAGGTGTTGGGAGACAGAGAGAGATCCTCTTGTCAGCAAACTCCTTACTAAAAATATTAATTCCACTAAAAGCATCGAAAGGACCTTTTTTCCTTAGAATGAAAAAAAAAAACAAAAAAAAAATACAGCCACATAGCAAAATGGAAGGCTTGAATGAACATTTCAAGTCCTACCTGTCACAAGCCATTAGTTGAATTGCCTAAAGAAATCCCTTGACAAGTATAAGTGCTGTTTTTATGTTAGAGCGCTTCATAATGTTGCCCACAAGAAGAAATTTCTCCACAAAAGCTCCTTCTGTTTAATAAAGTGATTTGTTCCAGTAACAGTGATAATAAAATTGCTGAATTGAAATAGGATTGTTCAATGAAGACCTGAATCCAATTTGCTGGACTAGTATGATTACACTTTTATCTCTATGTTTACTCATTTGTAGAATTGCTACCAGTCTTTTGATACGCAATTAATAGGATTAATGGTTTTCAGGACCAGAAGGCAGTAACAGGGAAGAAAACCCATTTTTATGTGGCACAGTGTCTGTCTGTTGACCTATTAAGGCCTGTGCACCTTGTCGACTGTGCTACAGAACGATAGGTTGAATGCCTTTCCCTATCTTTTAAAATGGTATTTCTTTTTCCAATGAAAATTATTTTGAATAATTATGTCTATGTTAATTTAGGTACCTCCTCTCTGTGAGCTCCTCAGGCAGATGGTGGAGCTTCATGGACCAGGAAAAAGAAGTAAAGACAGCAACAATCCCTAAAATTTAATTTTTGGAGTGATCTATCTTCTCTATCTGGTCTCATACAAATAATTCTTATTATCATTATTAGTGGCTTTAATAGCAGAATGAAACATTTTGACAAACCATTTCATTCATTACCTGGAAATCTTTGGAGGCTCAGGTGTACTCATATTTAAGTTATTTTTGTGATAGCTTACATGTGCTTATGCTTTCTCTAATCAACATTGCCTTTGGGATAGTGCCATCTTAAACCCTCAAAAGGGATTAGCATTAACCATATAGCATACAAAGTAGGATTTATTAAATAAATATTGCATTTTTTGTGTGGAGGTGTTTGTTTTGTCTGTTGGGTTTTAAGGGGTTTTTTGTAACAGATTAAGAAACTAGTAAAAATATAACTGGTAATGACATAAGCCAGTGTCCTTATAGGCCTCCAGAGTGTTTTAAAACTAGCCCTCGATTATGTTTAGCAGACACTGGTATCTTTGCTTGGGTTCCTAGAAAGAAGGACATGAGGCAAATCTCAATGTCAATGCTTTATTGAGGGAATCCTAGGAAAGCAAGCATAGGAGGTAAATCTAGGCAGGGAAAGAGGGAAAGCAGACACAAGGTCATATGTTCCCAAGTCGACACCGCATCCCTGGTAGCTTAGTCATGCTGGATATTTCCGGAGAGGCTAAAGAAAACCACTGCATCTTAGAATAGCCTGTCAGAGAGAAGAAGGGCAAGCAAGTGTCCACTGGCTCCTTTCTGTCTCTGTCTTTTATTGGTCAGAGTTCCTCGCTGGGGTGTTAGCTCCCCTATGTTTACCAGTCATGTGTTCTAGTCCCCCCAGGGTAGGCCACTGGGGAAGCCAGAGCCCCACACACAAGTTAGGTCAGAAATTGGCACCTTCACTGCTGCATTTCCCCACATGAAGACCATGCTGGAGCCTGGCCCTCATCCACAGGAGAGGCTAGAACAACCACAAGCATTAGAAAATGAGACTGGGGCAATGAGGGCTTTGCAATCACCGGAACAGTGTGACCTGTCCCTGGAGTGGATCTGTCAGGGAAGCAGGGAAATGGACAGGGGCTGAGGGAAGGAGACAGGCAGATGGGGCAAGGCAGATCTGGAGTGATGTATAAAATGAGTCTAATACAACTGGCAAGCTGAATCTATTCTGACGAACTCTCTCCACAAATAGAGGAACATTTTCCCCAGGATTTAGTCATATGCAAAAATTATCAAAGTCTTTGTTGAATCTTCCAAAATGGCATCTCCTAAACAACTCTCTGCATTAAGTGAAGAATTTATGTAATTGTAGCTGGGGTTTGCCTGCTATTATTTCAAATATGTGATCCATGTGATCAAGACACCCTCGCAAGAAAAAAAAGAGATAACTGAGTTATTCAGCTATGACTTTGGGGCTTTGAATGTGGTAGAAACTATTGGTAGAAATTATTGGTTGAATGAATGACAGTGACTAGTCAGCCAATTAGCCCAAGGCATCTATTTCATCAGCCATACCCTCATCCCAGTTCTGCCTGGCTTTACTGAATATGGTGAAGACATTATGGAGATAACTTCATCCTGAAAAGAATATTCCACAGTCTAACAGTGGCATTTCTAGTCTCACACTGTAGGGCAGATAGAGTCCGATATTTCCAGTGGGGCTCAGGTTACCTCCCTAGTCCCTCTGCAAAGTTGCTTCTTTAATTGCCATCTCTTCAATAGTAATTGTGGCATCAGAATACTAGTAGGGAAACATTTTTTATATATAGGCTAAGTAGTCTTTACCTGAAGTGCTTGGGACCAGAAGTGTTTCAAATTTTGGACTTTTTTGGATGTTGGAATATTTGTATATACTTAATGAGACATCTTAGGGAAAGGGACCCAAGTCTAAACACAGAATTCATTTATGTCTCATCATAATACCTAATACACATAGCCAGAAGGCAATTTTACACAGTATTTTTAGTAATTGTATGCATGAAGCAAAGTTTTGGCTTTATTTTGACTGTGACCTGTTATAAGTGGTCAGGTATAGAATTTTCTACTTGTGGCATCATATTGGCACTCAAAAAGTTTCAGATTGTAAGCATTTCAGATTTCAGCTATTTTGATTAGGGATGCTCAACCTGCATTATACACCTTTCTATAGAGTCTCTACAGTGCCATGTAATTGACTTTCATCAACCACTGAACAATTTCAAAACTATTTTTTTCAGGATGTTTTCTCAGTGTCTTTTCTGGTTTGTGAAGTCTTTTACTACAGCTTGGCATAGGAAATATTGATCGTAGTTTCCAATTTAAAGTGATAGTATCTGAAAATATTAATTGTATGGACACCTTTTTTATCTTTTTTTAAATTTTTTTTTTTTACCATTTCCTGTTTGTTTTTTTAAAAACAGACTAAAAGTTGGCATAGTTACCTGGCAACAGATAATTAATTCTAATGCTTAATTAGAGATGAGGCATTCCAGTAGGTAACCTCTTCCTCATATTATATTCCCTGGTATGTCTCTCTGTTTTTCTTTTATTATTATTATTATTATACTTTCAGTCCTAGCGTACATGTGCACAACGTGCAGGTTTGTTACATAGGTATACATGTGTCATGTTGGTTTGCTGAATCCATCCACTTGTCATTTACTATAGGTATATCTCCTAATGCTATCCCTCCCCCAGACCTCCACTCCCTGACAGGCCCCGGTGTCTGATGTTCCCCACCCTGTGTCCAAGTGTTCTCATTGTTCAACTCCCACCTATGAGTGAGAACATGTGGTATTTGGTTTTCTGCCCTTGTGATAGTTTGGTTAGAATGATGGTTTCCAGCTTCATCCATGTCCCTGCAAAGGACATGAACTCATCCTTTTTTATGACTTCATAGTATTCCGTGGTATATAGGTATATAGGTGTGGGCACCTTTTTTAATATGCCAGCAGTCCTCACTTTATATGGTAGTTTGAGACCACAAAAAAAGATCTTACAAGCTCATATCATGCAAAGCAATCTTAATAATGAAGAAGAAAAAATGTGATGGTCCAATGACACATGAAAATTTCTGTCAAAATGTTAAAAACTCCCTTACTGTAAGTCATAAATGTATAATAAAGTGAAAAATAGTAAAACTAATATTTACCTAGTATATCATAATAAAAAACATCAGAAATATTAATGTGTTTTATTCCTTTGTAAAAATCTCATTATGACATAACAGTACTTGCCTTCTTCTCACATACACATAAGCATCTTCTCTATGTCTTGATAAATTACCCCGCCTAAGTATAAAGCAGCTTCCAACATTTCTAAATGCTAGCTTCCTATCTCGTAAGATGCCAATGTTGTGAAGTACCTCTGAAAGTTCTTTTAATGTAAAATTTTTGCTAATGTCACTTTGTGGGGACATGCTTATCCTTTTCATCACAAGCACTTCCCTCATTGATGTCAATGAGTTTGCTTTCGCTAAGTTCCCCTGGCTGCATACTTAAAGTCTCTTGAACAGTAACAGTGTCAACAATCTCTCAGTCAGTTATTTATTCTACAACTCCACTTAAGTTTGATTTGAATTTCATGTCCAAGATGACCACTTTTCATTTCTCTGCTGCAATTTTATCTTTGTTGGCTGATTCCCTCTTTTCATTATCTATTTTTGTAAAATGTCACATGGGTTCATCAGTCTCCCAAACCATGCATCCGCCCCTCTGAGAGTGTCTTGTTCACGTCTTTATGTCTGGCACCCAGCATGGTGAGTATGCAATAAATATTTGGTGAGGGAAAAGAAAAAAGACAAGGAGGCGATGCAACTACACACTGTACTGTCTGCGCATGAGCTGAATAACAGATCCTCTGAGACAAATCACTGACAGATTTTGAAAGAAATGATGTGATTGGTCACTGATCATAATGCATACCTGTTATTTACATAGTGATTGGTGGATTAAGAGCCGGCCTTAAAGCTTATACTTTACGAAATTATTCACAGTTAACATGCCATAGTGAATGAAATTTGAACTACATTTTTGGGAGGCTGCTGTTGATTAAGTAAGCCATGGTAACTGAAACTTACATAGAATCTTGCAAAGTAGGGACTGCCTATATTTGATATCCAGTGGTTTCTGGACTTGGTATGAGAACCTAGCTAACCAACATAAGATGAAAGGAATCTGTGACCATCTTGGCCAAGGGATACCTGAATGAAAACATATGTGATTTCTTATACATATAATGTGTATATCCACCTCCTAAGGACTATGCTTAAACTCATGGATTACAACGGTTAAGTGTATATCTTTTGAAATCTGATTGAACTGAGTTCAAATGTTATTTAATCTCTCACAAACTCGATTTCCTCACATGTAAAAGCCTATCTCAAATAATTGTTGTGAGTACTGAGAGATAATATAAGTAATAATACAAGTGTAATATTATTAGCACTGTGCCTGGCTCACAGTAGGGTCATTAAATGGTGTTTATAGTAGTAGAAGTGCTGGTGGTGGTCATGCCATGGTGATGCAGTGTTGGATACCCAAAAGAGGAATGGAATACTGAACTTCAAAAAATAATAAAACTGGAGTACATAATTGAAATCCTTGAGTTTCCCAGAAAGTTATTATAGCACAGATTTATAATAAACTCATAGAACATTGACTCTGAAAATCTAGAACTTTAAATAGGTTTAAATGCCTCCAGTTCAGGGAAAAATGAGCAAATAAGCTTTGATATCTATCCATGCCAAGTCATGGTGCCAAAAAGCATTTATGTCTCCATTGTGAGCTTTATCCAACATCCATTTACCAGTTCCTGGTTTGCAAATCCAATTGCTCTAGAATAGCAATTTGAACATCAAAATTGGCAATATTTTAAGCTTGATACATTAGAGCTGCCAGCATGATAGCACAATTGTAGGAAAGAGTTCAGCTTGCCCATTGCAAAAGCTTGCTGTGAATTTACGTTTGAGCAGCTTGACTTTTGTTAACCATCTCGATGCCACATACATTTGGGAAATTTGAAGGGACAATATCCTCATTAGGGACAGGTTAGATTTACTTACAGTGAATTACAAAAAAGACTAGTGTTAATCAAACAACGGAAAAGTATTTTTTTACCTTTACAAGTGTATTTCCCAAATTGTGTTCTGTGGAGCATCAGTACTCCTTGTGATAGTAATATATATTCCACACAAAAAAAGAGGAGAAGGAGTTTCATAATCATGAATCTAGAGATTCAAAATGTTCATTAGCAAGCTAAAGACAGCATTTCTGCAGTAAAAAAAAAAAAAATCTAATGTGGCTAATTACATTTTCCAAGTATATTGAGCCTGAAGTACTAAAGCCAAAACAAAACAAAAACTATTACTTTCTCACAGAATACTTGTAACAGTTTTGAAAAGTTTTACAGAATGCTTGCAACAGTTTTGAAAAGCCTCAGAAAAAGTATAAATGAAATAGGGGTTCACATCGTTACCAAATTCACATCTTGAGACATAGAGGATATTTTAATAGTATTTCTGCACTATGTCCTTAACCATCTACACATTTTGGAAATTACGTTCAGGTAGCTTTCAGCAGCATTCACAAAATTATTCACAAATTTGCCTAAAATGGCTTATTCTAACACAAATTCTCCGTCCTTCCATTCCACTGCATTCCCCACCCTGGACTATACTATTTTCCTAGAGAACCACTTTTCTCATTGGATAGAGTTCCTTGCTCAGTCATCTTAACTGGTCCCCTAATTCAGTTTGTCAAGAACAGCAACAACAATGACAAAATGCTTTTCAATTCTTCTGATAAACTCCTAGTTCTGTGTTGAGAGCAATGCAAATGATATATAAGCTCTGGTACTTGGCCTCAAGGGCCTTACAGTTTAGCAGAAGAAGCAAAATTGACAAATGTAAAGCAGTTAAAAATAACTCCAGAAGTTTTCAAACAGGGGAAAAAGTCAACATGGACTGGGATAACTGGGGAAGGCTTGGTGGAGAAGATGGACTTGAGCATATGAATAGGATTTTTAAAAGTGTGGAGGAAGAGGGGAGATTTCAAAGAAGTAAGCGTCAGCAAAGTCAAATGGCAGGAAGAAGTGTTTGGGTTTGGGAGGATATAGAGGGAAACAAGGTATACAAATCTGACTGGAGTGGAATATTGATGGTGTGTGTGGAAAGAAATAAGATAGGCTAAATACAATGGGCTCTCCACAGTGGACGATCCTGACTGTCACATTAAGGAGTTGGATTTGTTTTGTTAAGTAGGAGGACATGGTGATTAAGGATGAGATACAAATTTGAGCTGGTCGTACAATACTCAAATGAATCTTCTAGAAAGATTAGTCTTGAAACTCACATAGAGAGGTTGAAGACAGAGAGAAAGATGCCAAAGGCCAGGATGGAAGTTACAATGCTTCTGAGGTACTCCATGTGTTAAGGCTCTTGACTGGGAGGAATAAACAGGAATAAAGAAGGAAATGTAAATCCAAAAATTTGAAGGCACACATGAGAAGATTTTTGTGCAAGAAAAAGGTAGAGTGGGACACAACCCCAAAGTTTTTAGTCTAAGACATGAGTGATTCTAAGAACCAAGTTTTGGGGGAAGAAAATAAACATTTACTAAATAGTGAATAAAAATGATTTTTTCCATGGCTTTCTAGTCTATTCATCCATAATTTACTTCCAATCTACATATCCTATTTATTCATTGAACAATGACTTCATAAATTGTTCATAAATTGCCAAGCAATATTCTAGGCACTGGAGAAATAAAAATGTGTAGTACAGTTTGAGGCAAAAGTTGGAGATGCATAATGAATATGTAAATGAACAGTTACAAAATTTGAAATTTCTCTGTATGTTTCCTACATTCCTATTTTCAGATTAGAGGGGATAGATGCTAATATGAATTGAGCTCTTACTATATACCAGGACTTTGCAGAGTCATCTAATTTAATTTCTACACCAACACAAAGAAGTAGATATTGTTATTCTCATTTTTCTTCATCAAAATCACCACCTATTAGCTTCCCACTATACAGAACCCCTGAGGATGCCCACAATGTCAAAGAATCCAAACCCCTGAAAAATATTGCTTTCTATCTTGATGTAACTACCAAGGCTCCTGGACTGATGGCAGGGGCCCTTCACTGTGAAAAAAAACAAGACTTGTCAAGCCCTTTAAAGCTTCAAAGATTCTACCCCAGTTCCAAGACCGAGTGACCAGATTTTATGGATTTTAACACTTTGTGTGTGTGTGTGTGTGTGTGTGTGTGTGTGTATATTTCAACATCTTAAAATTGGAATGCATCTTAGAGTCAAAAAGATATCCTATTCCTCTGGCAAAGAAGGTCCCTTTCATCCATCCAGGTGCCACTGGTATCTGTGTCTACAGAAAAAGCAATGTCTTGCATCATGGAAACTGTTAATTTTGTGCTAAGCTTTTTGTGCTGTTTTCCCATCATGGAGGTTGCTATCTGTACCCAAAATGAGTTGTTTCATAAATTATTTTTTTAAATCACCTATAAAACAACACTGGAGGATTTCATTTCCAATCCACATTTTATTATCATCTTTAATTTATTAAGTGCAAGCAAGAAAATTATTTCCTTAACAAGTGAGAATTATTCTGCAAATATTAAATATTACTTTTAGAAAAGTATTATAATTATTGTGTCATTCTTTTTTTGTTACTTTCATAGTGTGTTTCTTTACCATGATTTGCTCATAAAGTTAATGAAAAGGTAGACATCTGTAATTAGATCTTCTCTCTAGATATAAAATAAAATCAGTATATTGTGACCAAAACCAATTTAACCCCAAAAGTTTCACTTTAAACAAAGTGAGAAATAAATATTAGCAATTCTTGACTCTAGGAAGTGTCAGACTACAATGAGCCTAAGACTGGAGTAGCAGCTTGACACATGTACATTTTACAACAGGTAGCCAACTCAGCTCTTTAGGTTTTGTCATGCTGCCAGTGCTTTTGCTTGGCATGACTTCAAGGGCCTTATGTGTCCAACCCAAGGCAGCCCCCTTCAGGATACATGAGCCAAGCTAACTGCATGCAAACCAGGCTGGGTCCCGGAATCAGTTTACATGGGCACGTTGTCAGAGAAAGATGTTTATGTGTGTGAGAGTCTTAAAGGGCTAAATAGAAAGATCAGAAGCAAGGTTAAGCAGAATGGGGCTGGGAAGAATTCCACATGTCCTTAGAGGACAGGCAGAGGATAAAAGAAGGTACAGTAGGGAGGCAAAAACAGAAGTGCATTCTTCACAGTCTGGCTGGCAAGCCCCGCAACAGTGCCATTCTTCAAACAAAACCTCCCTTGGCCTCAGATTCTCCACTGGTCATGCCAGCTCTATTGATTTACACAAAGCCTTCAAGTCTTTGATCAGCTACCAAATTGCAAACATTTTAAGCGATGCCCCAAACATGTAAAAGTTTAAAACAGTCCATTAACAATCTCATGTAGAAATGTATATACATATATGATCATCCATGCATGGTTCTATGCACAAGAATATTTTTACACAGTCTATTAACAATGCCACATATTTATCACACATACTCACTTCAAGTCCAAGGAAACGTCATTTCCAAATGTAAAGTCAAAAATACAAAACTAAACTCTTCTCTCATTGAACCTCACTCTCACCCCCACCCAAAAAGTGAAAAAAGAAATTATACTCTATCCACCCATCAGACATGAAAAGGGTGATTTATAGTTGTGTTTATTCAGACCATAAATTATTTCACAAAGTAGGATTTTAGGATGTGAACTAATCACATAATTTTAGAGGCTGCAAACATTCAAATGATCATTTCCAACTTTTTACTTCTTGTTGACTGTTCTATACTTTTAGAGGCCTCAAACATTCAAATGACATTTCAAAATTTTTACTTTTGTTGACTGTCCCAGTACTTGTCAATCTGATAAATGCCTGGTTATTATAGTAATCAAATGGCTTCTAAAAATAATGCCCCATTACGCACGTCAAACGCCAACCTCTGTGGACCTCTGGCTGCACACTGAGAGTCTCCTGAATACTAACAGTGTGAACAGTCTCTCAGTCAGTTATTTCTTCTAAAACTCCACTTAAGTTTGATTTGAATTTTATGTCTCAGATGACCACTTTTCATTTCTCTGCTCAATTTTATCTTTGTTGGCTGACTCCCTCTTTTCATTATCTATTTTTGTAAAATGCCACATGGGTGGACCCTGAGATCTTGCTCAGCCTGAAACATTGACTCAATATGCTAGCTTTAGAGAGCATCTGGCAAGATATCTACCTATGAAATAGGCAGCCAGGAGGTTTAATGGTATGGTTCCTGTACTTTAAAGAATTACTAAATAATATTTGTCTGTCTGAGTCATTTGGATTCTATTTCTGGATTTTGTGAGTATGAAGAGATCCATTTTATAAAAATATGCACTTCATCCATTCTAATAGAATAAGAGGACCCGGCTCCAAACTACTACTTTAAAAAACAAACAAACAAACCAAAACCATTAACTCACAGGTCTAGAGATAAGTTTCCCTTAACAAAGTCATTATGAATATACAAGCTATCACAGGTTACAATCGTGACCAAAAGTGGTCACCTGACTTTCAGCTAAGACTTCTTCTAGCTAGAAAGTCAGGCAGCAGGACAGCAACTTCCTAAGTTACAGTGGTACACGAGCCTGAGGAGACAGCAGAACTGCCTGAGGCAAGAGGCAGCAGAATTTCAGTTCTTTAGTCCCCAAAAGAATTCCAAACACTGTTCTATCTCAGTAATTTCTAGCCTTTAAATTCTGACTGATCCTGAGCCCAGTGTTTTCTACACTGAAGTTCAAGGCTGTAGAGGTGCTAAGAAATTTTAAAACACATAGCATCTCTGGGCTACAAATAACGCAGGCCTTTCCCAACTCTACTGAATAAAATCCTTCTAGAATAAGTCAAGCCCTTTCTGAAACCCACATGAAAGAGATGTATCCTTCAGATTCATAAACACTAAAGGTTCAACCATGGTCTCCCCTTTGTGGGTTCAAATTCCCCTAGCCTGATTGGCCAAACAAGGCTCCCCACTCACTCTCTTCCTCCCAGCTCAGCAAACTTCTTCAAAGCTACCTTCCTTTTATTCTGTATCTTCTTATGCTATTACCAATGTTGAGGAGAAAAGTAAAGTTCACAATGTGTGCCACCCCAGCCCCCACCGCCCACTTCATTTTACAAAGCCTTCCCATACTAAGTTTAAATGAAGTATAACAAAGTACTGTGTTCCTCTATTTAATCAACAATTTATCCAAGCCCTCTTAAAAATAAATGAACACAGAGAGCCATGGAGAAAGGCAGTGCTATAGAGGGGCTGAAGATGCCAGTCCTGGAGTCAGGCAAATCTGGGTTAACTGCAGTTTGGCTCCTACCAGCTGCGGGGGCTCTGGGCAAACACTGTCTGCTCAAGCTCCTGTGTTTTCATCTACAAAATGTGCAGGAAGTAACTTGCAGAATTGGAGCAGATTAAATGAAACACAGTGTGTAAAGAAGGAGTCTAGCCCATGTCCCTTCTCATGATTGTGGAACACAGAAACTTTGAAACTGCCTCAAGTAGATGAATATGTGTAAGATGTGAGGTTACCCACAGTTGTTTAGTTAAGTTGCCTGGGTTTGAATCACAACTCCGTCACTTATAATCTGGAAGACCTCTATATTCCTCAACGTCCTCATCTTCCTCATCTCCAAAATGTAGCTGGTCATAGTACCCACCTTATAAAGTGGTTCAGAGAATGGAATGAGAGAGTGCTGGGAAAATGCTTAAACAAGTACTACCACATTGTTGTGGTCATCTGTCCATGTAAATAGGGTGACTTTAAAAATATTAACTGAATTTCTTTATTGCAGAAAGCCTGGAAGTTACTGAGACAGAAGAGTGTTTGGAATTCTTTTGTGGACTAAACAACTGAAGACTAAAAGCATGAACACAGAGCACAACTGGTCACTAAGGTATTTACGGCCTAATGAAAAGGTGTTGGAACAGGGGACACAGCACTATCAGCCTCAGGTACCAAGAGTTGCAAGTGAAGTGTTCATTGGGCAATCTCCCTTAGGTTAATAGGTTAATGTCTGTCTATGTGTATAGGGTGACTTTAAAAATACTAACTGAATTTCTTTCTGTTTTCTCCAATGGAGATTCACTCTTGTCACTTATTCTTCCCAGAGATATTTAAAATAATCTTAAATGAGAATGTAATTCATCCCTACATTTTTTAAAAGTATGTCTGAGTCCTACACTGACTACAGCTTGATGCAGTCAGGGACTGGACATCATGGGAGCTACGGAAAAGAATCCTGTCCAGCTGATTTGCCAAGTCCTCTGCCATCACCAGCCTTACTCATTTGGCCACAGCAGTTACAGTTCCGAAACACAGCTGATTCCTGTGCCCAAATTCTTGCAATTTTAATAACCTTAACAACTAATCTTATTACAATGTCAGGTATGACACAAAAGATAGCATGCAAATTTTGAAGTTTTAAAACTGTCCCCAGTCACTGTGGCTGGCTCCTGTAATCCCAGCACTTTAGGAGGCCAACATGGGAGGATCACTTGAGGCCAGGAGTTCAAGACCAGCCTGGGCAATATAGCAAGACCCTGTCTCTATAAAAAATTTAAAAATCAGCTGAGTGTGTTGGTGCATGCCTGTAGTCCCAGCTACTCAGTTTGATGAGGCAGGATGATCACTTGAGCCCAGGAGTTCAAGGTTGCAGTGAGCTGTGATTGCAACACTACACTCCAGCTTAGGCAACAGAGCAAGACGTTATCTCAATAAATAGATAAATAAAATAAAACTGCCCCAAAAATATGCAAAATGAGTTTATATCTAATCCCATTTCTAATCTGCAGCAAGTCTGTGACCTTATTCAAGTCTTTCCATCTCTGATCATTACTTTTCTCTTAGAAGAAATGAAGGAGTAGACTTTTAGACCTAAGCTTTGAAATACTACTATTGTGCACAATTCCATTCTTCCTAATCCCAGCAACCAAGAAAGAAGGCACACATTTCTGGTTTGGATTTGACCTCCTTGTGTCCTGCTTAATCTGGAAAAGGCAGTACAGGCACACCTCAAAGATATCGTGGGTTTAGTTCCAGACCAATGCAATAAAACGAATATCGTAATAAAGCAAGTCACACAATTTTTTTGGTTTCCCAGTGTCTGTAAAGTTATGTTGACAATATACTATAGTCTGTTAAGTGTGAAATATCATGATGTCTAAAAAACAATGTGCATACCTTCATTTTAAAATACTTTATTGCTAAATTTGTAAAAAGCACCACAGCTGTGAAGCATGATAAAGTGAAGTTCAATAAAACCAGTTATGCCTGTATAGCACAGTGTGTGGCACATCACTCTCGTGCTAGGCTGCCCAGGTTTGAGTCTGAGTTCTGCTCCTGCTCTCTCCACCTGCAAGCTTAGCAGGATCCAACAGTCAGACAGAGAAGCCAGGTGCTAGAGATAGGAAGTGGTAAGGGTAGTGGGTAAGAAGGGTGAGTGCAGAGGGCAGAGGATTGAACACACACAGTCATGCTACATACCTCGTGGGCTTGGTGTGAGAATAAAATAAGTCAATATACAAAGGGGATAGAGTAGTGCCTGGCACAGACTGAGGGCTACTTAAGTTTTAGTTATTATTATTGTGACATATCACAGGCACTCAATAAATGTTCACTGTGCTGAAATGAACATCAGCTATGAGCCAGGGACTTAACATGTGTTGCGCATTTAATTCTCACAACCCTGAGAAGAAGAAATTATTCCCATTTTATATATACTAAATCAGAAAATAGACTCAGGGAAGTATAATAATAGATTGAAGAGGAAGAATAAACTGGTATTCAATGCCAAGATGCATGCTAAAATGCAGCATTGTCTGATAATAAAATACATATTAAATATTATTTTCTATATAATAAACAATATAGAGAGAATGAACCCTTTCACATTCACTTTCACTCTAATATGGGGCATCACTTCAGGAAACTGTGAATGAAGTTTGTTTACCTATTTTTATGTGAACCTTGAAGTCTCCAAGAATATCCTCATGAATCTACTGGGAATAGGAATCTAGGCTAATATGATCACTTTAATTAAGTCTCATTCCATCATAGAATTAAATCAACATTATTCTCTTGTGATCAAAGTTCCTTGGGTTAAAGTATTAGAAACACCAAAGTTGCTTAAGCAAAAAAGGAGGATTTATTATAAGAAAACAGAGTCAGGGAGCCCCAGGGAGAGAATGTGGCCAGGTCTCAGAGGACTGGACGCAGAGCCTGGAATGCTGGCAAGAAGGCAGCTACCACTCTCAGGTTCTCTCTCCTATAGGGCATTACAGTCTTCACCCCTGCTTCTCTCTGCTTCATCCTTCTTTACTGATCAACTTTCTCTGCATCTCCATGCTCCTTACATCATCATCCACAGCTCCTTACTCAGAGCATTCATACAACTGACCCAGGCTGAGATTAGCATCTGTCAGTCCCAATTCAGAGTTCTCAGAGTAACTATATAGAGTAGGCACACCAAGATCTCCCTTTCTCTCTCTCTCTCTCTCTCTCTCTCTCACACACACACACACACACACAACCTAGACAGCATCCTCAGCCTCTAGCAAAATGAATTGCTGCTACTTTGTTACAGCTCTACCCATTCTGTCATCAGAATACTCAGGAAAGTCTGAGCGTACTTGAAGGACAGTCCAGTTCTCAGGCATGTACAGCCAATAGAGAAATTGGGGGGAGATTTTGAAATTGGACACATTTGAGCTGCCAGAAAATTGCCTAGAAGCAGCAGCTGAGCAGCGGCTGAGAGTGGGCCTTGATGTGATGCTTAATCAGATGATGATGAGGGAGGGGCCCTGCCAGCCAACAAACCAGCCGCCTGCCAGGAGCCCCGGGAATAGGGAGCAGTCTGCTGTAGAATTCTCTCACAATGGCCTGGCAGAAATGGATGGTCCACACAGGGAAGGATCAATTGTAAAAAGTGGAATTAGTCATTCTAAATCATGCAGCTGTGGTCGAAGGGAGCTCTTCTAAAAATCATTAAACAATCATGTATTCCTATTGATTTATTCAAAATACCTTGAGGGAAAGCAGATTAAACACAAGGTAAAAGTAAGCTAATGCAGATTAAATGGATGAAGGATGGGCCGAGAGTTCCCTAGGTAGTTTTTGTACTAATGAGAGGAAAATTATATGTACACTATTACCAGGATAAAAGGGTCTATTAGAGGTCTTTTGCTTGACATATTTATGTATTTCAAATACTAAGTAGCATAGTGAATTAGGTTTACTCTGGACATTTGTTATTTTTATTGCATCTCCAAAGTGATAAACAGAGTTCTCTTTCGAGGCAGCATGCTGCCTCACTCCAGGAAGCCCTGCCTGAATAGACAAATCCTGATGCCAGAGCTGTTCCCTGGATGTCATTTATTAACAAACCCAGTGCAATTGGACTGCAAAGACCAGGACTTTAAAGTCCAAGAGCAACATGCATAACCCAGAGGTAGGAAGAAGCCGCAGTGCTTATGGTGTCTTTTCCCAAGGCCACATTTACAGATGGCCTTTCTTCTTCCAGTGGAGTCTATCCAAATACCTTATCACATAAGGAAACCAGAAATGTGATGACTATGTTATCCACATATTCTGGCATGTGTGGTAATTACAACAGGTGTTACGATCCTCAGAGAAAGAGATGGAAGCAGAGAAATCATAAGTGAGGAGCCCAAGGGCACACAACTAGTGAGAATTGGAATCAACACCACAAACACTTCTGTTCCCTTGTTCAGGGGCTTCCTGCTACACTGTTTACTAGTGAAATTTGCATTCGTGGGCTACTATCTTACAAAAAGTCCTATTGTCACTCAATTCCTTGGATGTTTAAAACCGAACTCACTGCTCTCCCCCGACCAATTACATCCTCCACACTTCTCACTCCCACTACCATCCCCACTTCAGTCAACTAGGAAATTACATCATTCTCCCATCATCCCTCTAGACCAAAGCAATAAAATTCCAGCTGATGTTCTTACTCTCATTCTTAGCTCCCTGATAGCCATTCTGCACCCAAATTCCAGCTTAATCTTTCTAAAATATTGCTTTCATCATACTAATCCTTATCCATAAAATCTACAGAAGTAAGGTGGCAAGCATCCACGTTTCTCTTTTACCTGGTTTGGAAAGGTGTCATGGAAGGCTGAGATTTGAGCTGGTTTTGAGATCACTTATAAAGGAGGCACTTCTGGTTGATAGAGCCTGCAATGGCCTCAATCATCAGTGGGTGGATTAAAAGGAATGCCAAGAAGGTTGCAAGCTTAGAGCAGAAACTGGAAGCTCAGGAGGAAAGGCAGATTAACCAGATGGTATGCAAGCTGAAAAGAATGTAAGAGTGAAGACCTCAGTGTTAATGAAGACTCATGCAATGTGGGTGACACTGGCAAAATCCAGCTACAACCAACAGAAACATTAACCTCATTGCATTCCATAGTAATGACTTTGGTCAGTAACTATAAAGACACAGCCATGGCTCTCAACTGTACAAATACCCAAACCTCTACATCAAAAATCTCCAGGAGAGGGATCCATGAATGTGTAGTTTTAGAAAGTGCCACACATTTTGATGTGTAACCAGGTTGAAAGCATCTATATACTGCATTAAACCTCATCTATTAGCCATCTATATTTGGAAGGATTGCTTTACTATTTGACAAAACTCAATATTCCAGCTAAATCTTATACCTCCTTATGGACCCTCTATATGTCTTCAAGTGGCTGTTCTTATCTACAAAACAGATACCATAATCATATGCCTGTGCACAGTCTGACCAGAAAACTAGAGAAATGGTCTGTCTATTCTTGCTGCAGGGATAAATTTAATCATTTCTTGCCACCTGATTATGTTCTTTACATCTTCTACATGTTCGAGCTAAAAAAAAAAAAAAAAAAAAAAAAAGACCTGCAATCTAAAACGTGAATGACATCTTCCATTTTCATAGTACTTAAATTCCACAAATACACTCATTCATTTGGTCACATTTGGTCATCACTTCAGCCTATGGGAGAGGCAAGGGGTTATAATCATTTCCAATTTGCTAGGGGAAACAGATTCTGCAATACTGAAAGACTTACTTAAAGTCATGTGAGTAGATGGTACCAGAACCTAGACTAGTACCTTTTCTTTGGAATTTTGTCTTCTGATGTTATTTTACATTACAACATTGTCACTCTTTAACAGGCTGGACACAAGTCTGGAGGAAAAGACCCTAAACAATGACAAATGTTTTTAAGTATCCACATCCAGACTTCATCAAAATTGTAACACATTTTTGTTACAGATTAACAGAAATAGGATTTGCCCTTCAATATAATATTTTGGTAAAGTATTAAAAAGGATTAAAATCACAGGGTGCACGTATGTAGTAAGAACTGGTGGTATTATCCCTTTACTCATTTCCATCTCTGCTCTGTGCTTTTCAGATATCAGCAGCACTCACAGGCACATGCACAAACACACATGCACACATGCACAATGGCCATTGTACTAAAATTATCCTGGACAAATCCAAATAGCACAAACTAAGGTCTAAGAAATGTCTGTTTTGTTAGAACTGCTTAAATACCACAAAACTCACAGGAAGAAAGCAGAAATATTGTCCACATGTATATCATCAGTGCTGGAAAATATAAATTGTAGTCCATTCTGGTCTGTTTCAGATAACATCCTATTGCCAAAATTACTAGATCATAATCTATCTGCAGTCTAATCAAAAGAACAAATATGACTTCCTTTACCATTGTGCATTTGGGGATGAGCTTCCAAATGGCCCACTTTAAGAAGAGGCATCGAAGACCAAACTTCTTCGCTCAGGAAGCCCTCTCCAGTGTCTTTTGTCCTCCTTTTGGGGGCCGTGGAGTGGGGGAAGTATCATTATGGTCATGTAGGTCCAGGACAGGAAAAGTCTTTCTACTTACTGAAAATGAGTTCTATTCACAACTGTGCTTTTCCAGAGTTTGGCTGTTCCCATTTTCTTGGACGCTGTTAGAGTTATAAAATAAACACTTCCAAGATTGTTTTCTTAAAAGTCAGTCCAACATAAAATAAAATGAAAGAACTTTTCTGAGTCTTCAGTTCAACATGGGTGCATTTAACCAGGAACATACCTTTTTCTTCCTCTCTTTGAACTTCTTCAGACTGATCTTTGTTTTTCAAAGTCTCAACACTGGCTCATTCCACTAGAGACCTCTGTTTGATGACTGGCTCCCTCCTAAACTCTGGGGCCACATTTGGATATCAGTTATTTATTTAAGATCTGAATTCAGGCAAATACCGAGACAGGTGTTTAGGAACTTGCGCAGTAGTTGAGTAATTACAGAGCTTAAACCTAGCAGGACCAGGGGTATATTATCTAACCAGCAACTTTCAAGCAGATAATGTACTATTGTCCCACTTTACAACTGAGGCACCTGAGGTGTAGAAGAATTCAGTCATTTGCTAATGGATACACAGTTAAAGAAGAGGAGAGAAAGGAGAATGCGGTGAAGGAGAAGTGGATCCCAAATTGCATACTGCTTTTCTGTTGCACATAGAACAACTCCGGTCACCAACTGCTGGTTTAATCAGTTTATACCAAAGTGGTTAACAACTTGAATTCTAATTTAATCATATGGGCCTAAGTTTGAACCCCATTTCTTCTCTCTACTGGGCTTGAGAAAGTTACTTTTTAGAAATAGAAAAGAATTAAGTAGGATGCTACATATACAGTGTTTATCCCAGAGTCTAACATATGGTAAATGCTTTACAATATTAGATATTGTTTTAAATCAATCATTATAATCTGCCTGCCAAGGCTCCCTTTATAGTGATACTTGAAATCTTTTGATAATTTCAAGACAAGAAAAACAGACTGCCTTTAAACAGTCAAAAAGCAGGCCAGGCGCGGTGGCTCAAGCCTGTAATCCCAGCACTTTGGGAGGCCAAGGCGGGCGGATCACGAGGTCAGGAGATCGAGACCATCCTGGCTAACACGGCGAAACCCCGTCTCTACTAAAAAATACAAAAAACTAGCCGGGTGAGGTGGCGGGCACCTGTAGTCCCAGCTACTGGGAGGCTGAGGCAGGAGAATGGTGTTAACCCGGGAGGCGGAGCTTGCAGTGAGCCGAGATCCGGCCACTGCACTCCAGCCTGGGCGACAGAGCGAGACTCCGTCTCAAAAAAAAAAGCAAAGGGAAAGAACAGATTTTTTTATACAAGTGAGCATGAGCCCCCAATAAAATGAACCCACTGAGGTCCTGGCAGAGGGTCCAACAAGGTTTTACTTGATTTAAGGAGTGACATGACCATAGGTGGATTTAACATGCAACTCATAAAGTTTATTTGCAGAGTCTCTCAATAGCATGGGCCTCTTCCAAAGCCTTGCCAGGGCCCCTACCAATATGTTCAAGGGATACTTTGAAATTTTCTTTTAAAGAATACCCACTGAATTATATAAGCTTTAGGCCCCCTAGAGTTTGAATTTGCTCCTGCAAATGCTGATGTTTGCAACTCCTTGAAAACCAAACACAGCCAAAGCTGATGTAATTGTGAGAAATATCTTATTCATTTGGCTTCTCTGTTTTCAGGTGCCTTAACATCAGCCCTTAAGTCCAGGAGAAAAGGGCCAATTTACTGGTTAACACTACCATAAACTAGATGGTTCCTTTCAAGAGTATTAAAACCCATAGACTAGGCACAGGTCCAGAGGATCCTTCTGACCTGATGAGGTACCTCAAACAATGATCTGAAGAATACAAATTTCAAAATCCACCCAGAGACTTGAGGATGTGCCACTGGTTCACTTAGTGACTCCTATTGAGAAACTAAAACGGGACATCATGTGGAGCTTGATCAAAAAAGATGCTCCTTCCTGAATGCAAAGCGATTTTAGACTTCTCAAAAGAAAGCAACCTCATGGCACTGAATACACAAGGCTATTCCTTCTTGTTGCCCTACTCTCTGACATCGTGGCTTGATCATCATTTTCCAAGAAAGAACATAGAGGAGAAAGGGAAGAACTAAATATTTTTCTGAATTTTTCCAATGTGAGCAAGTATTATGGTAGCACTTAATATATCACGTTATTTCATCATCACAATAACCCTCTGAAATACTTCTGCATTTCAGAGATGAAGAAACAGGCTAAGAGAAACAGGAAAAGACAATGAGTGATGGAACCCAATCAGGTCTTCCACTGTGGGGTGGAGGAAGGCAAGAAGGTAAGAAAAAGGGGGAAGAGAAATAAAATAAGAAGAAAGGAAAGAAGAAGATGATAGGATGTGATGAAATTTCAAGAATGGTTTGCACCTCACTAGATCAGTGGAATCCTGAGACCTAGAACTAATTTAGTAAGCTACTGAATTTCACTCAAAAAGTGTGGTGGATTCTCTAAATTGGTTAGACCTGAATACAAACTCTGGTTCCACCTGCATAGTCTTGGGCAAGTTACCTCTCTAAGCTTCAACTCTCTTATACGTAAATGGTATTAAAAGAGTACCTATGCATACAGTTGTTGAAGGATTAAATGTGTTCATACATACAAAACAGTACTTGTAACAGAGTAAATATTAAGCATTAGCAATTATAATATTATAGAGAAATTCACATCTTGACTGTCTTTCCCTTTATCAATAATATTGCATATAAAAACTGATATAGGCTGGGCATGGCGACTCACGCCTATAATCCCGGCGCTTTGGGAGGCTGAAGCGGACGGATCAGTTGAGGCCAGGAATTCAAGACCAGCCTGCCTAACATTGTGAAACCCCATCTCTACTAAAAATACAAAAATTAGCCAGGCATGGAGGCACATACATGTAATACCAGCAATACCAGCTGCTCACCGGTTGAGGCACAAGAATCACTTAAACCTGGGAGGCAGAGGCTGCAATGAACTGAGATTGTGCCACTACACTGCAGCCTATATTACAGAGTAAGACTCTGTCTCAAGAAAAAAAAAAAAAAATGAGTACTCTCTGCTTGCATATAATGCAAGTATTCCTTCATTAATTCACTCATCCTACAAATTTTCATATGCACATGCTAAGTGCTGGGAAGACAGTATGAAGAGGGCAGACTCAGTCCGTCCCTGCCTCCTCAGAACTCACAGTCTAAAGCAGTCTTTATTCCATCTAAAATGCAAAAAGAAAAATAGACTAACTCTATTTTCTTTTTTTTAGTGTCATTCCAAATGGACTTCTTATGACTTTAATTGCTTGTAAAGCACCTAGTAGATCTCTGCCCACTTCAAAAGGATCCTTGATAAGTATGCATAAGATAGCTCAGCAGGGTGCAAGATGCATGCAATTATTTCTTAGTTAATCCCTTTAGAGATGAGTCTACTTGTGAAGTGTCAGGATAGAGTACCTAACATGGGGGAAGAAAAGCCTCCATTCTTACTGTTTCATGTGTTTCATATCGCCTGGTGAGCCTCTGCTCTTCATTTTCAAGAAAGTGTCATTGAACAGACATCTTTGTGTCATCTAACATGTGTTTAGTGATTACTTTATCTGTAAGTGGTGAAGATCATACTAAAAGATTGCTCCCTCTGTCTAGTTAAAGCTGACAGTGTTGTCACTACTTCAGTGATGGATTCAATACTCTAGCTTCTTTCATGAGTGTGTCTTATTCTATAGCCAAGAAATACAGATGGTTTGAGAATGGACAAAGCCCTCCATAGCCAATGGATTCAATATCATCTTCTTAGAGTTAATACCAGACAAGCAAGGTTTATTTAAAGTTTGTTTTTCCTCTATCCTATACCCCAGACCTTATTCTCTGCTTTCAATGTTGAAATGGTTAGTTGGGTCAACTACTTAATGCTAATTTTTTGAAGTTGTTTTCATGGAAGACTATTTGTCTTTCTCTCCTCCCTAATTCTTCTACCCTTTCCTGACAACACATGTATATTCCAGTAATGGCATCTAGGGTACATATTCCTATCTTAATGTGTAAGAATGATTCTAATGGTGGGAATTTCTAGCCAGGATAGATAGGAAATCTAATCATCAAGGAAATTATTTGGATAAATGGAGACTAAAAGAATTTCTTAAGTAACTAGGTATATAGCCAGAGCTACTGATGATAACAGCAAAGGAAATGCTTAAAAATATTTGAAAGAGATATTGTTTTTATTCTATATACCCCCTTTTGTCTGGAATTATTCGGAATCAAAGTGTTCTTCCTCAAAGACATTTTAATGGCCCGTACTATTTGAAGGTAGGGACAATGCTCAATTTCTGATATAAGCTAGCCTATCACACAGTCACACAGTCCCTTTTGGTTGCTGAAAGGGCAATTCTTGACACTGGCATTCATTGATTTTGATTTTTCTGCTAAGCTTTCATTCCATCATTTAGTTCCCACCTTGAAAAAAAAAATCCTGAACTACAGTAAGATGAACAAGATCTTGGCAAATAAACGTGCTAGAAAAAAGCCAGGACCTCAGTAGAATTATGTACCTGGTACTAAGAGGGAAGGAGACATGGAGGCTGCTGAAGCAGTTGGAATAGAGAATAGGAATGGTCAGTCAACCAATCAACAATGAACAATGAAAAGGTCAGGCTGCTTTTGAACATTACCATGTCTTTCACAGGCTAAAGTGAGCATTAAAATTCTGAAGTCTTTCTTGCTTCCCAAAGTTTAGCAAGAAAAGAAAATGGCACACCAAAACTGTACAATATTTAGAAATGGTTTGAACATCTGGTGGCAAATATGAGGTCACCTTTGGAGCACTGCCGTCAACCTGGTCACGCTCGCCATCCCCACCCCACCCCCAGTCCTTGCGTCTCACTTCATGCATATCCATGGGGCAGCTGCCTGATTGGTAAATCAGACAGAATTCTTCAAAAGGCACCAGGGGTGCTGACAATCACAATAAATATTACAAGTTTGTCCTCACACAGACCTTTCTTCGGGAGGCCTTCCAGGCTAGCCAGTTTAATTGTTATGGCTGCTCTTTTTTCTCTCATGTGGGATTGATGAAGCGCAGTGGCTTCCCTGAGGTCACCCAGCAGGATGGGTTCACTAACAGAAGTTCCTATACTGCTTAGAGAATCAATGATGTTGCAGAATAGAGTTCTGTAGGAGCCAACAAAAACATGTCAGTGAGTTTTACAAAGGACTTTTTAATAAAACAGAGAAATCTACTTCTGTTGCAGGTCATTTCAGTGGGCTGTGCTATGTTATTTCAGTGGGCTTCCCCAACACCAAAGTCAACCACATGGGAGCTAAGTTTTGTAGTATTTGGTAGTATGAATAATCCCAAGTGGAGATTTAAAGACATCAAATTTTCTACGTTTTAAAGACCGAATTTTTCAAACAAGATCCACTATACCATTTATGTTCTTTTTGAGTCAATAATAATCAATCTATATTTTCCTAACATAGTGGTTCTAAATGGGGGTCAATTTTGCCCGCCAAGAGGCATTGGGCAATGTCTAGAGACATTCGTACTTGTCAAAACTTGTGGGGAGATTGCTACTGAATCTAGGCCACGACTGTGCTAAACATTCTACAGTGCACAGGAGGGTACCCTACAGCAAAGAATTATCTGGTCCAGTATGTCAACAGTGCCAAAACTGAGATACCAAAAGCCTGGAAGCAGAGGTGAGAATTGGAACCGAAAAGTCGTGTACGCAGTTTTTGGACCTTGATTCCCGAAATCTAGACATCAGGCAACTACTCCACTAACACTCCCACCTTTGTAGTGAACCCTCCAATTTCTATTACTATACCTCTATTTGTATTTTTAAACAGTAGGTACATATATTTTTTGTTTTTAACCATGATAGAAAGGGAATTGTGCTATATGTAATCTTTGGGGGTTTGCTTTTTGCTGCAAATTACATTGGTAAAATTTACATATTTTTTGTGTGCAGCTTTATTTAGTTTATTCATTTTTGCTGCTGTATAACATTCCATTGTATGAAAAAACTACAGTTTACCTTGACAGTTATTCAAGTTGCCTGCAGGTGCTTGCTAATCATGAATCATCCTACAAACATCTTGTATATAACCCAAAGTGTACATCTATAGTTTTCTTTTTTCATATGTATAAAAATACAAAATATATATAATACAATAGAATTATGTACACCTAGATATTATTATAATGATTAGCTCTATGTTGTAGGATTACTAATTTTTTTCTTCTTTGTATTTTCTATTTTTTTCTACAATAAATATGTGTCTTTTTTGCAATAAGAATAAAATGCTTTCTATAAAGCTGGGAGATTGGCATCATTGTTTTAAAATACAAGAGCATCCAAACGTGCATAAATATCTGTAAATTTGTATGAGATGCTATTGTAAATTGCCTCATTAAGTTTAATTTACTCCAATCTACAGACTATTCATAATTTTTTTGTTTCACTTAGCTTAAAACTAGACTTTACTTGGGCACATCTAGATAAACCCAATTTATGAATTTGCCCACACAATACTCAGTCAAAAGCAGACCCAAACTACATGCAAACTAAAACCTAACAAATGATGAATAATACCAAAATAGGTGTCCAAAAGCCAAAGAAGAATAGCTGTCTGCTCATTGAAGTCTTTATATATAATGAAAACTTAATTTTTAGCAACATAAAGCATTTAGGACAACTTGCTTATTAACTGGAAACCTTACAATTTATACCATAATGTATTCTAGGTGAATTAGACATTAGCTATAAAAAAAAAATTATAAAGCCTAGAAAGAAATGTAATTCTTATTTTCACTCCTTCCCCCAAAAAATCCACCAGAAACACTGTATAATTCTCAAGTTTGCAGTCTGACCATTCACAATTAAATCTGTTGATTATAAATTATAATCTATTGCCAGCCTATGTCAACAAAACCAAAAACATCACCGGTGAACAACAAAACGTCACCTGTGAACAGGTGATGGGCCGAGGGGTGATGCAATCACCATTTTTTAGTTGTAATGTAGAGGAAATACCTTCTTTTGCCTTGTTGCTGCTTCCTATCCACAGACGAGGCAACAACTGACCTCAAAAGTAGAAACCCGGGAATGGAGGCTGTGTCCTCAAATATTAACCAAGAGAGATGATACAGAAAAGGTTCCAGCTATTCAAGTCCCTCTCCTCACTCCCATAAAAAGAAATACCACAGTTTTCTAAGTTTGTCCAAAAACATACTGGTGGAAACCTGAATTAACTGTATTTTTTTCCTTTAATTTTCTGCATCATTTTTCCTGAGCAGAGATAATTTGAAAGCTTACCTTTCAATGCCAAAGGACATTTTCTTTTCTTTCTGTGCTACAGAGCAAGCATCTCCTGCTGTGAACAGCAGCTGGAATTGTGTGATCTGAAAGTTGAATAAGAAATGTCATAGAATTAAATATTTTTTTAAAAAAAGGAGGTATGAGGGGATGCAGAAAGGAAGAGAGGAGAATAGCAATGAAACAAACAATAGCAACAATTAATCTCTTAACCCAAGAAGTTCTCCTTCAAAGAAAATGCCAGTCCCACTGGACACCAGAAACTAGAGTGTAAGCTACTATCAGTGTGCCTTTTGTTTTTTGTTGTTGTTGTTGTTGTTGCTGTTGTTTTGTCACTGGAGAGAAAAACAGGCAGGTGGCAGGGTTCCTGCCCATGCTTCTGCATGACGTGGCCCCACTGTGCACACAGTCACATGCACAAAGGCAGACTCACAGGCTGAAGAGATACCGTGGGGCAGGGCAGCTCATGCTGTTTGCCAGAGGTCTTAAGGGGATCTTCTATTTCATTCCCTAGTAATGCCCTTTTTGTTGACAAAAGTAAATTGATGATAGTCAAGAGGGAAGCATTTGGTGGAAAAAATTCTGTTGACCCTTCTCAGATTGAATTTGACCACAGAACAGGATACCAGCAGTTGCAGAAATGATAGATTATTGTAATGACTGCCAGAATGGCCTTTTGGCATGTTTAAATGGCAATAAATTTCACCAGGAAGAAGGCAATTTGACTACTTTAGAGCAGAAAGGAAACACGGTGTTTAAGGTGTAAATAAATCGTGGGTCCTTAACAGCAAGCGTATTCTGTCCATGGTGCAATTCTCAATCAGTGGCTATTCATATTTAATTTAATTATGTGAATTTACTTAGCCAATTATGCTTTTTTGTTCCAGGTCACAGACTTCTCAGGCTGACAATTTTGCTCTCTTCCTGTCTCCCTTATGTCTATAAACACAGTCCTAGTTTCTCCCTCGTTTTTCCTTCCACAGGTACATAAATACCATCGGGGAAGTGCAGTGATACTAGCTCACTGAATAGCCTACTGAGATTATTAAATTAGAGACTGATGTGCTATGTGGTCTTTGTCTTGGCTCCAAAATCCCCTCTGTCCCTCGCTCATTAATCTGGCTCAGTCCTTCACTGAACTCTGCCATTAAAGGAGGAGGCGGGAGAAAGAGGTGTGCAATGCAGTTTGACATTTTCTCAAAAATGATTGTATTAAAACCCACTTACATTTATAGCTCCATCTCATTTGAGAATGTTAATCAGTTGCAATTTCATCAAGCTAAAGGTATTGGGATCTAATCAAGTCAAAGACTTGCTCACATTGGTATGGATCGCACTTCTGAAGCATCACTTCAAAAGGTCATTTTTAAATACAGTAAAGGTGATAATTAGCAAAGTTCATTCATAATAACAATCTGCTTATGGACAGTTTAAAACATCTGGGCTCCATCTACTGTACTAGTTTCAGGCCAAATGCAACTCACTTCAAGCTTGTGTTAGCTCTGACCAGAGTTACAAAATTCAGGAGACATATTCCAAATCAGGCAGGTCAATAATGCTTTCCAGAACCCAATTAGTGCTGAACTTGGGTTGGCCAAACAAGCACAATCTCTCCAAAAGCCTAAATCTCATTTTACACTAAGCAAAGTATGGAATGTCCTTCCCCAGTCTCACTGAAAGGATAGTCTGAGTGATTAGTCCCAAGCCTCACTTAAGGGCAGGCACGTATATTTCTTTCTGCTTGCTTCATGTTTCCTGGAATGTTTTTCCTAAGACCATACTGAAAAGCTTTTCTGTTTCTATAATTCTGTAAACTGCCGGGAACACACCAGTAGCCCCAACCAACTTTAGGCCAAAAATATCATCTTGTTTATCTCAGATCAACCCTAGGAACTAATGAAACTCTGGGCGGCTAGTGGAAGGCACACAAGATATGGGGGGTGCTCACACATTGAATTATCACCTATTTCAGAGTTCATGTGCTTGGCATCCCAGATGGAGATAGGAGAGGCAATACAGAAAGATACTAAGTAAAGACAATCACCAGAAGAAGTAGCAAAATTTGAGAAATTACGTTGAATATTTAAGGCATTTAGAGCAAGAGAAAAGAATCACTCATGTAAGAGTTGGACGATTTCAGAAAATGATCTATTGATTGTGTCATTTTACAGATGAACAAGTAGAAACACCAAAAATCTGAGTGGATTTCTCCAGGCTGACAGAATTTGTTGACAAACTAAGACTAGAACAAAGTCTTCTGACTCCTAATTCTGCTACTCCAACAAGCAGTATTCCAGGACGGACAAGCCACTGAGAGTAGAAAGCCAGACTGCTGGAGCACTCTGCAGCCCTGAGGAGCAGCTACCATTTGGGGCAGCAGAAACCTGAGCAAACCTGCAAGTGTCCTCACCTCACCCCTTCTCACTAAGGTCCTGGGCTGTGGTCACAATTCTTGAAAACAAACGTTCAGTGTGTTTGGGTTCCAAGGGTGGGAATGCCCAGTTTTCCAAGTCTACACATCGTTTTCAAGGCCCAGGCTCATCTTTGTCATGACAGCCAGAGAGATAAAAAGAATACTGGGAAGGGCAGGGTATTTTTGGACTACAGGGCAAGGTTATCTGGCTCTGGCTGAGATAAACGGGAAGGGTCAGAACCTTGCCAGTTTTCACTGCAGTCAGTCAAGTTGACCACATGTGAGGAAGATGGAATTTTTATAGAAGCTGTGGACATTTAAAAGCACATGGTCACATGTAGTGATAAGTCAAGGCTCCTGTGTTTTTAATGGGCTTGTCTCCCAGCCTTACTTTTCCAAATGGTGATAGCTTTATCTCTTAGTGTATAGTTAACTCTCTAGCTAGATCTATTCACAGTCAGGCAGACCAACAGAAAGTGTGTCCCTGGGCTCCTTCTGTGTTTACCATCTCCTGCTGAGTTAATTCTAGATGAGCAAAAATGTCCCTGCACTGGGGGTAATCATGATGACAGGGAAGGTAATGTTGGTGACATGATGATGATGCTGATGCCAGCATATGAGGGTAGAGGTGAGCGGCTTTCTCTACCTACTAATGAAAGCCAAACTCTTAAAGCAAATAGCCACAGATAGGATATAAATGAAGGAACTTGGGTCAATAAATGACTGTTTACTTCACATCGTGAGTAAATATGGTGGCCTTCTGACCAAAAAAAAAATCATTTTCTTTCTGTTTGATTTCTACTTGGTTGGCTTTATGATTTGCTTATTTTGTCAGGTTGATCAGGCACAATTAGCATGTCTTTCTAACAAAGATTAATAACTCTTGAGCTCAAAAAAGGGCAATTAGATGTGGGCTATATTACCCCACTACAGTGTGAAGGAAACTTACTTATTTGTTCTTGTGCTGTTAGTCAGATGCTTGGTGTCACAGACACCCACCTACACTACAGCAGAGAGGGGAAGAAAACAGTTCATGAAAGTGTAGGGAAGAGATCCTTCAGTTTAGCACCAATGCCCTTTTATACAATGTTTCGGCAAAATGGTTGTTTGGAATCATCTCTGATAACATAACATTTTCTGAGCAGTTAATACATGCTAGACCCTATGCCAAGTATTTTATGTGCATTTTTATTTTAATCCTTATATTAAAACTATGAAATGGGTATGGAAGGAATTATTTCTTGCTCACCCACAATAGCCATTCTCCCTTTTGTCCTCAGCATTAGAACCCTAAGTTTATTTATGATGGCAATATTGCTAACTTTAAAGGACTACATTGCTCAGCTTCCTTCACAAGTGGGAATGGCCATATAAAAAATTTCTAACCAATGAGATTTATGCAGAAGTATTGTTTGGAATTTCAGAGATTGTTCCTTAAAGAAAGTTACCATTGCTTTTGCCCTTCCCCACCTCCTCCTTCCTTCTGTCTGAAGAGTAGATATGATGGCTGAAATTCCAGCAGCCATCTTGGACCTGGCATTAGGAAGATAGAAGAGGAAGACAGAAGGAGCCTAAAATGTTCTGATGACACTTCTTACAGACAGAAAATGTAAGGTTCCACCTTTCTTAAGCTACTGATCTTTTAGATTTTTTATTATATGTAACCCAACCTAATCCTAGTAAAATAGTCAATATTTTTACCTTCCCCATTATAAAGATTGGGAAATTAAGGCTAATAAATGGCAGAGATGCAATTTGAACTCAGGTTGTCTGATTCCAGAGCCTGTATTGTTAATGCTATGTTGCTTGTAAGAGCCATTGCAATGACACCCTCCTGCCATTATCCTTCATACTCTTCAGTACAGTACAGCCATTAAGGATTAATTTTAAATTTTCAAACCAACCTGGCTTTGCTCTATCTTATCTCAGACAATCACGTGTGTTGTTTCCTTTTACTGGAATGCACTTCTTTCTGTTCTTTGAATAGCACCTACTTAGATTTCAACTTCATTTAGGCATAATTTCCTCTGAAAAAATTTATCTGATCTTTCTAATATAGTTAAGTTTTCCTTCAGTATACTCCCATAGTTCTGTTATCACTCAGCATTAATTAACTCCCAATAGACTATGAGGGAAGATACTGTGTCTATCTTGTTTACTATTAGAGGGAACAGTGGCCAGTGTCCACAGAGTGCCACGAATAGTGTTTGTCTTCAACAGCCAGAACAGAAAACCTAAAAATTCCTGCATTAGGTAGAGTACTCAGAAGCATCTTACCTGAGTAGTGAGGAATAATTAGCCCCAGACTAGGCATGGCTCTGTTCCTCTTAACAAATCATAAAGACAAGACTCAAAGAGATCTAAACTGTGTCTCAGAATAAAGTTCAACAATGTGTTTATATCTGTCATCCAACCAAAGGTAACCAGGCCTACAAAGAAGCAGAAAAACATGACTTATAATGAAGAGAAAAATTAATCAATGGAAACAAACTCAGAACCGACACAGATCTTAGAATTTACAGATGAGGGAATTAAAACAATTTTTATAATTTTATTTCATATATCCAAAATCTAAGTAGACACAAATGAGATATTTTTTAAAGACCTAAGTTCAGCTTCTAGAGATTAAAACTACAATGTATGAGATAAAAATATCATAGGTGGAATTAACAGTAGATTAGACATTACTGAAGAAAATATTGGTGAATTTAAAGACATAGCAACATTGATTACTCAGAAAGAAATACAAAGAGAAAAAGAATTCTTAAAAATGAAAGGCTGTCAGTGAACTGTGAAATAACTTCAAGCAGTTTAACATATGTGTTATTCAAGGCCCCAGAAGAGGAGAAGGAGAACAAAAAATAATTTAAATAAATAATAGCTTATTTTTTTCCAAATTTGGTGAAATTTGTAAACCCATAGATACAAGAAGCTCAATGAACTCCCTAGCACATGAAACATGAAGAAAATACCAACTCATGTCATAGTTAAGTTATGCAAAACTTGTCATAAAGAGTCTTAAAGGCATCCAGAGGAAAATACGTCACCTTACATTCAGAGGAACAAAGATAAGGGTGACAGTGATTTTTTTTCCAGAAACAATACAATGAAGAAGACAGCAATATCTATACAGCACTGAAAGGAGAAAAAAGAAAAGTTTTTAATCTAGAATTCTATTCCCAGCAAAAAAAACATATATATTTCAAAAATGAAGGTGAAACATGTTTCATACATACAAACGCTGAAAAAAAACATCATTAGCAAAGTCACACTAAAAGAGACGTTAAGCAAAGTCCTTCAGATAGAAAGAAAATGATCCAGTTAGAAATATGGATCTGGCCGGGCGCGGTGGCTCAAGCCTGTAATCCCAGCACTTTGGGAGGCCGAGACGGGCGGATCACGAGGTCAGGAGATCGAGACCATCCTG
>NW_012115156.1:6502324-6655658 GCF_000951035.1 Colobus angolensis palliatus
AGACGGGGTTTCACCGTGTAGACCAGGATGGTCTCGATCTCCTGACCTCGTGATCCACCCGTCTCGGCCTCCCAAAGTGCTGGGATCACAGGCTTGAGCCACCGCGCCCGGCCAAGATTCTTATACTATATGTGAAGTGGTATAATATAAAGATGGACTGTGATAGAAGAAAGACATATACCACAAATCCTGAAGCAACCATTAATATTATAAAACAAAGAATTATACCTATATAAACCAATAAAGGAGATAAAATGGAATCATTTAAAAAACTCAATCCAAAAGTAGTTCAAAAGAAGAACAAAAAGGAGCAAAGAGCAGAATACAAAAAAACACAGTGAGATGATAGACTCAAACCTAATTATGTCAATAATCGCATTAAATGTAAATGGTCTAAAGACTGCAGACATTATCAAATTAAACTTCTTTTAAAAAGGGCAACACCCAACTATATCCCACCTATAAGAAACAAACTTTAAAGATACAAATAGTTTAAAAGAAAAAAATATACCATGCTTATACTAATCAAAAGAAGTTATACTGGCTATATTAATATCAGATACACTAGATTTCAGACAAAAATAATATTAGCAGAAATAAAGAAGTCTATATCATAATAAAGAGGTCATCGAGAGCACATAGCAATCCTAAATGTTTATGCACCTAATAATATAGCTTCAAAATGTATGAAGCAAAAACTGATAGAACTATAAAAATAAATAAACAAATCCACAATTATACTTGAAGATATCAAAACCCCTCTGCCAATAATTGATCAATCTAGTGGACAGAAAATAAGTGAGAATACAGACCACCAAACAACATTATCAACCAACTTGACCTAACTGACAATTATAAAACAATCCACTCAACAATAGCCAAGAAACATAATGCACTCAGGTCTTTTCAAGTACTCACAGAACAGTTGCCAATTTATGTGGTACAGGAATGGAGGGATTTAAAAGGGCACAAGGAACTTCTGGTTGTGATGAATATATATCCCTATGTTCACTATCTGGATCATGATGATGGTTTCATGAGTGAATATATATGTCAACACCAATTAAGTTGTACATTTTAAATATGTGCAGCTTATTGTTGCTTATTATAGCTCAATAAATCCTTATATATACTACTTTCTTATTAACACTTCCCATATAATATTGCTATAGAATTTATCTTACAAATCTCACACAGAAATTAGCTTTATAATTTTTTTGCCCTAAAAATGGCAAAAACTGCAATAACTTTAAAAACTAATATCATGTATAATTCTATATATGCACACATATGTATGTGTGTGTGTGTGTATAAAATTATCTGCCCTACTTCTTTCTCTGTGCTCCTTGAGAGCTGGGACACGGTCTTACTTCTTCTCTGTATCCCATCATCTAAGATAGTGCTTGGGGTAAGGGGTTAAAAGCACTGATTCTGGAGCTGGGTTGCCTAGGCGTGAATTCTAGACCTACCATATAATAGCTGTGTAGGCTTGGACAAGTTACTTAACCTCTCTATTTCTATTTCTTTGTAATAATGGTACTTGCCTTATAAGGTTGTTGAGAACATTAAATTGATCTAAAACATTTAAAGCACACAGAAACTGTCCAGTGCACAGTAAGTAGCCAATGGGTGTTAAATATTATAAGAGCCACTCAATAAACATGCCTTAAATAAATGGGTGACAGCTTTCCAACAAGAGAAATAACAAGTTTTCTAAAACTATAGTTTAAGTAAGTCCTATATGACTGACTAGAGGGAGTCAGTAGATTTTCCTGCCCAACCAAAAAATATTTCACAACTCCCAAAATTCCACCATTAAAAATCATTATTTTATTTTATTTTTTTTTTTTTGAGACGGAGTCTTGCTCTGTCGCCCGGGCTGGAGTGCAGTGGCCAGATCTCAGCTCACTGCAACCTCCGCCTCCCGGGTTTACGCCATTCTCCTGCCTCAGCCTCCCAAGTAGCTGGGACTACAGGCGCCCGCCACCTCGCCCGGCTAGTTTTTTTGTATTTTGTAGTAGAGACGGGGTTTCACAGTGTTAGCCAGGATGGTCTCGATCTCCTGACCTCGTGATCCGCCCGTCTCGGCCTCCCAAAGTGCTGGGAAAAATCATTATTTTTAACAAGGTCCTTTAACTATTAGGTCTTGTTCAACTATTCAGAGTATCATCATCACCATCATTTTTAAAGTCATTATTGCTACATTATATCAATTAACCCTCAAAACCATTCTTTGAGTTCAGGCATCTTATTATTCCCTTTTTATACATAAGGAAAATAGGGCACCAGAGGAAACTTTGTGCAAGGACACAACGCAACAAAATGATAGCACTAGGATTTGAACCCAGGTAATATGGCTCCTGAACCTACAATCAGAGGCATCATGTCTACCATTCATTAATCATGAAATAAAAAAATATTTGTTGAGTACCTTCCATGTACCAGAATCCATGCCAGGCTCTGAACATGAGATCAGTGAGCACCCATGCTGGAAGCAGAGTACACCCTAAAAAAAAGCATGGGAAAAAGCAGAAGAGGGAGGTGGTTAGAATGTGTGGAATAAAAGAAATGAAAGAATAGAATTCTATCTTTGCTTATCATATGTTTACTAATCACAAAACTTGTAACTTCCCACAGGATTTGGCTTCTGCTTTAACCACCAGTCTTACTTCTTTCAGAATAGCCTCTGAGCATGGGTTCGGGAGACTATTCACCCAACTAAAAGCCTTTTATGACCTGGAGCAATTATCCATTAGTCTCCCGGAGTTTCACTGCTGAAACAGGGATGTTAACTCTTACAGCCTGCCTCATCAAACTGGTAACTAAGTTTGATGAGTACAGTAAATTAAGTAAATGAGTACTAGGTAGAGTACCAGAAATTTTCTTTTTTCCCCAAACAGCTTCTTCTAGAAAGTTTGATTCTGACAGTCCATTTGGTTAATGATCTGGAAGCCTTCGCCCACTCAGGCTGCTTCCAAGACTGAAAAAGAAAAAAAAAAAAAAAATTCCCTCCTACTATATTCTTGAGAAAAAGGAATAATGTGCAGTTCCCAAAAGACTTCTTAAAAGACAAATAAAAATGTTTGAGCAGGGGATGATATTTTACAAAGTGGAAACATCTGGACATCTCATCCCCCTCGTCTAAACCCATCCTCATGCCAGATTTTTTCCCTAGGTAGCTATTTGGAATTACAGTAATAGTTATCTTTGGTTGACTGAACTGAGCAGCTAGGAGCCATAGCATGTTCATTTAAAATTAAAAGGAAATTTTAAAAAAAAAACTAAAATCTGAACTACTGGCTCTGAAAGACTTCTTAAACTCAAAATCAAACTCAATTAAATTTCATATCAAGTTCCATTCCATCTGAGCCTTAAACTTATGCTTTATTCATTTATTATTCATATCAGTAATTATTTTTATATTCACTATTTTTATTTCTATTTATTGTTTATTTATAGCTCACTCATCATGTAATATTAACCAGGCAATAACACGGGCCCTGATGGAAAGGTGGACTCCTTTTTCATTTATCTTTATAAATATTTCAAAATGGTAGCCAAAATGCACAATTCCTCCATTTTTATATAAGCTCTTTGATGTGCTAGGCTATGAATTACTACAAATTCTTCACCATGAGTCTCAAAAGAAGTGTTTATTAGAACTTCCCCCAAACTTCGCTGCATTTAACAAGATGCTCAAACATAGAAATGATATGTCACTGATTATACTGCAACAAAGAACAGGCTTCCCCAAGCTATGTGGAGGGCATATATATACATAGGGCATATATATATATGAAAATATATATAGACAGAGAGAGAAAAAGAGAAAACCAGAGTAACAGACCAAATAGAGAAAGTGACAGCCATGTTTATTTAGAAAATTGGTTTATATCTATCTCTGTACTGACTCTAAATCAGGTTTACATATGATTGTCTCAATATATGCAGAGAAAACATTTGCATCCATTCATGATAAAAACCAATTCAGCATCCATTCATGATAAAAACCCTCAACAAACTAGGCACTGAAGGAACATACCTCAAAATTGTAATAGCCATATATGATAAACCCACAGTCAACATCATACTGAATGGGGAAAAGTTGAAAGCATTCTCCCCAAAAACTGGAATGAGACAAAGATGTCCACTTCCACCCCTTCTGTTCAACATGGTACTTACTAGAAGCTCTAGCCAGAGCAGTGAGGCAAAGAAAGAAATAAAAGGTATCTAAATTGGAAAACAGGAGGTCAAAATATCTCTGTTCACTGATGATATGTTCTCATACCTAGAAAACGCTGAAGTCTACTCCAAAAGACTCCAAGATTTGATAAATAACTTCAGTAAAGTTTCAGGATACAAAATCATTGCAGAAAAATCAGTAGCAGTTCTATATACCAATAACACCCAAGCTGTGAACCAAATGAAGACCTCAATTCCATTTACAATAGCTACAAAAAGAAAAAAAAACCTATGAATAAATTTAATCAAGTAAGTGAAAGACCTCTACAACAAGAACTGCAAAACACTGATGAAATAAATAGTAGATGACACAAACGAATGGGAAAACATCCCATGTTCATGGATTGAATAAATCAATATTATTAAAATGATCATACTGTCCAAAGCAATTTATAGATTCAATGCAATTCCTGTCAAATTATCAATGTCATTCTTCACCAAACTAGAGAAAATAATCCTAAAATTTATATAGAACCAAAAAAGAACCCAAATAGCCAAAGCAATCCTAAGCAGAAAGAACAAAGTTAGAGGCATCAATGTTATCTAACTTCAAATTATAATTCAAAGCTATAGTAGCCAAAACAACATGGCATTGGTATAAAACTAAACACATGATAAAATGGAATTGGGGAAGTTGGGGGAAAGGGTGGGAGGGGGTGAGGGATAAAACACTATACGTTGGGTACGGTGTACACTGCTTGGTGATGGGTGCACCAAAATCTCAGAAATCGCCACTAAAGAACTTATTTAGGTAGCCAAATATCACCCGTTCCACAAAACCATATTAAAATTTTTTAAAAATGTGAAAAGCATAGAGCAATGGAACAGAATAGAGAAACCAAAAATAAAGCCAAATACTTACAACCAACTCATCTTCAACAAAGTCAACAAAGATATATACTGGGAAAAGGATACTATTCAATAAATGGTGCTGGAGTAATCAGAGAACCACATGCAAAAGAGTGAAACTGGATTTATATTTCTTATCATATACAAAAATTAGCTCAAAGTGAATTAAAGATTTAAATATAAGATCTGAAACTATTAAAATCCTAGAAGAAAACCTAGGAAAAACTCTTCAGGACATTGGACTAGGCAAAGAATTGATGGCTTTTGCAGCAATGTGGATGGAACTAGAGGCCATTATCTTAAACAAAATAACTCAGAAACAGAAAGTCAAACACCACATGCTCTCACTTACAAGCAGGAGCTGAATAACGTCTACACACAGACATAACGTGTGGAGTAGTGGACATTGGAGACTCCTAAGTGTAGGAGGGATGAGAAATTACTTAATGAATGCAATGTATTCTATTTGGGAGGTGGGTACACTAAAAGCCCAGACTTAACCACTACACAATATATCCATGTGAGAAAACTGTACTTTACCTCCTAAATCTATTTTTCTAATTTAAATAAATAAGTAAATCTATTTTAACAGTGTACTCAATCCAAGCCACTATGCAGTACCACTATAGAGACAGTAAATACCATCCATTTCAGAAACAAAGGATTATTGAATATTATATTATATTATATTTCATAATTGCATGAAAACTGTGCATTTGTCTCCATTCCTGGAATGTGAGGTCCCTTAACACGTAGAATATGCATGGCTTTCTGAATGAATGAGTTTAGTAGCTAACCAAAGACCCAGTCACTAACAGCAGAGTTGTATGTGTGAAAAAATATCTTGAGGGTGGATCGGAACTATACAAAGGTTTATTCTACTCAAAACTATAGAACCTATCTATCCTTCAATTACAATTGCCCTAAGACCCTACACTTAACCATTCTGTAATAACAGTATCAAAGCTAATTTGATGACAACTTAGAATGGACAAGGCCTATTGCCAAGTACAATGCATGTTCAGAAATATGTTGCCATTTAAACTTCACAACATCCCTGTGAAGCAGATTTTCCCCATTTTTTCACATAAGGAAACCACATCTTGCTTTCCAAGTGTTACTTTTCTTACTAAAATGTTTTTGTTTTTAATAAATAAACAGTATAAAAGACATCTTAAGATTACAAGTAATTCATGTAAGTTATATATATTATTTACCTTGTTCCCCGGAGAAATTACAAAATAGTATTTGCATTTGGGGGTCTAAATCTGTTAAAGGCAAGATTTTCACAATGCATTGTGTTTTTGGTCTGCAGACAGTGAGACTTTTTCTTCCTATAAACACTCTCTCCTTCTTTCTCTGTAATAGGTCACTTGTTTAACTACCTCCTTTTTACCCAACTTTTGACCCTCTTTGACATTTTCATTGCAGAATAACAGGCAAGTGGGGAAAAATCTAGCCCCATAATTATCCTTTTCAGATATTTTTCACTGAGTTTCACATTAGTCTCACACTCTTGTTGAACTGTTTGGAACATACCTGGCTCCTTTTGACACCAAAAAAGTTTACGCTAGCTGGCATATTCAGTAACTACAATTGTGTCATGTACTATTCTAAAAATAATTCTGTTTGTTTAAAGCCACCTGTATGCAATTTAGCCAGGAATTTAGAAAGGAAGCTTTAATAATAACTATGAATTGATGATTATCCTGGATAACCAGTACCTGGCACAGTACCTGACAGATAAGCACTTGGTAAATGTTTTTGAATGAATGAATATTCTATTACCTGTGATTCTAAATATTCCTTGCCAAGGCAGTCTTCTCTTATACTGCTAATCAGGACAAATTCCAATCACAGTCCTATTACATGGCACTTGAATTAGCGAGTGTGTGCAAACAAACAGAAATTATGTCATTGCTTAAAGGATAAAAGGGGCTGGTCAACAAGGCACATCACATGAGCCATCGTAGGGTGAGTGTTCACAGGATCACAAATGGCTTACCCTTTTGGATGAGAATAGAGAAAAGAGGTTAGGAAATGTATCCCCATTTCATGGGTATGTGATCCAGTAATTTTTTGCCACAAATCCCTGAGGACAAGCATTAATTAAAAAGGTCATTGCAGAAAAGCTTTCCAGAAAGAACATTAAAAGTAGCTACAGAGAGCAAGCATTTCCAAGCCTTTTGTATTATTTGACCCAAAATGAATATTCCTCTTATTGTAACATTAAACTTACTAAAAAGCCAAAGGATGGTGCTAAGGACAAGATGGTGTATAAAATTTTATTCTGTATTTATCTTTAACAATGTCTCTTAAAATTAATACTTCAAATTACTGGTATTTAAAGAAATTATAGCACGATGTCTTTCCTTCAAGCTGTAACTTCTTAATAATTGGCCTTCCCTATTGATAGCCAGATGTGAAGGAGAATAGCAGGCATGATATTATTTGCAAAGCACCCAACTATGGTATGCTTAGTCACAATCAAAACATTTCAAAGAGAAGATTCCATTTCTAAGTTAAGAAAAAAAAATCTACATCTATAAACACTGATTCATTCTCTTCTCTCTGATGACAAAAACTAGTCTAAAAATTATGAGTATTGCACTTGTAGAGTACCCCGTATTCTAACTACTCCACCTCCTTAATCAATTTGCCATTCCAAAGTGGAAAGTGATTTAGGAAAAGTTGTCAAACAGAAGAGAAAGAAAATCTAATCTGGGCAAGTTATCAAGAAATCTGCTTCTTTGAATCTTTAACATTTAAACTGTCCATATAGATTTAGAAATGAAGTGAGGGCAGGGTGGGGTGGAGGCTTGGGGCACAGGGTGCGGGCTGCAAAGAGAGACTGACTGCATCCCCTAGAGCACCAGAGTACCGTCTAGCTTGGAAGAAAAATGGGAAGTTACACGTTGAGAGATAGAGAAAGAAACAGAGACAGGTGGCAAAAAGAACAAGTATGAGACAGGCATGAATACAGGTGGAAGACAAAGAAGAACATGAAAAGTGGAGGAAAAGACAATGAGAAGTAGAGAAGGGGTCACGAGAGGGGAGATGGGGAACTGAGGGAGCCTGCGGGAAAGAATGAAAAGAAGGGAAACTGAGAGAGAAAAAGAATAGCTCCTCCATCATCGGTGCTGCCTTCTTCATCTTCGTCTCTTTTTTTTTCAGATGGCACACTGACAGAAGATTAATTCAAGTCAGCTGCTGAAAATAATTATTGCATTATGGGAGCAGTAATCATTATTTAGAACATGATTAAATATGTCTGCACCTATTGACTCTGCCTATGATTTATGTATTTGTTTAGTCAATAGTCTAATGTAAATGATGTAATTAATTATAGATGGTGGTGTCAGGTCATTGGTGAAAACAATCTGAGGAGAACAAGGGCTCTGTTTTTTTCACGACAGATGCAGGGGGGCTGGGGGGCTGAGTTGAGGGAATTCCAGGGGAACTTTTCACGTGTGAATGGCGGCTGGGATCTCAATTTGCATGTTGTCTTTCTCTTGTTCAGCCTTCGTTTAGAAATTGAAATAACTTGTTAAGCAAAGGGGAAGGGAGCACATGGTTGCCAGGAGGACACCTGGGACTTGGGCGGGTGAGTAGGTAAAGAACCAGCTGCTCCCTAACACAGGGGAGCGTGGCACCATCATTTACCGCTTCATAAAATTAAATGTTTTCCAAATTAAATCAGTAGGCAGTGTGCAGGAGGCCTACTATCTCTAATAACAATTTTTCAATCAATATGAGGGGCCTTGCCGATGCGAAATCTGAGCTGAGGAAGTTAGGATGGGCTGGGGAGGGAGTGTCAGAGGATGGCACAGGCGAGGAGGTGGAAACAGGGTTTGAGTACCGAAGCTTTCAGTCAAACCAAAGGTTTAAAAAATATAGATATATATGCATGGTGGATTCGCCATCACTGTGAGTCTAGTCCCTGTAGATTTTTCTCTTAACTGATAATTCGGTCAGTCACATTCCTCAGAGGGGGGTCATAGGTCACCCCAGCCCCTGTCAGGCCTCAGAGAAACCATTTCCATTTTAATGCCACAGCTATAATCTATCAAAGATGTGATGTACAAGATACAATGAATTTAAGTGGTCTTCATATATCACTGAGCTTTCATGCCTTCACCTGGGTAATAGTCTGAATTACTCTCCCTACCTCACAATCTGTCACCCCCAGTAAAATAACTGCCACGCCAGTGTTAATGACAGATTTGTCCAAATTGGGGCCATAGTAGCCAAAGTCATTCTACATCATAAACTTTAGCATTCAGTGCTTAGCCTGGAAAGGGCCCATAGCTTAAAATACTTCTGTAAATAATTCTGTGGAGAGGCTCTACTCATGTTTTTATTTATAAGAGCTAAAATAAATCTAGCTGGGGCTGCACACAACCTGCCTTCTCCATTTCTCTGTATCTAGACCTCTCTCTCAAACCCATCTAATCTAGCCTGTCACATTCCCCTGAAAGGAGTCTAATAGACACAGGTCTCTTCCTTAGACAATAAACATAGCAGAGTTCAGAAGACTCAGCTTATAGTTAGTGACCTTCTCTGCAACTCAACTATTAACCCTTCTTATTTTACCAGTAAATAGTAAAAGTCCTATATTGCCAACACATATATCTCCACCTAAACTATTCCTGGCTGTGAGACAAGTGCACTGCAGAAACCTCCAGGAATATAGGTCTCCATGCCCCATTTTATTCAAGTAGGTTCATACATCCTTCTCTGTTTCCAGTCCTTTCCCCAGTTCCAACATCCAATCTGTTTTATTTACAACCTTCAAATCAAGAGGTAAAAATGAGTAATTAATTAAAAACACTAGATGAAGGGGTAGAAGGCTGAGTATGGACCCAAGGTCTGAGATTTGGCAAAAGTATTATACAGGAATGATATTTGTTCCAACTCGGGCAACATTTGCCATGCTACCAGTGGATCCATCTAATAGAAAAGATTGCATACTGATGGATCATTCAGGTACTAAAACCCCTTGGAAGAGACCAAGAAAGATTCAGACAGCAGATTGGTGCCTACAAGCATTCCTTGCACTGAAGTTCCTGCATAAACATCTTATATTGGTGTATTGCCTATGTCTAAGAAACTCAAAGTACTCAGACAATATTGAGAGGGGACCTTGGTTTTTGTGCATCAGCCTAATATGACAGGGATATGGATTCTAAAGAAATCTCGTAAGACATTCTCTCATGGAAAGAGCAGTCTTATTTTGTTCATAGGTCACCTAGTACTAGAGTCACCCAATGCTTATAATTAATAATCACAGATAAACATATAAAGAGTGTTAGTTTCTCAGAAAACTCTCTGCTTTGAAGTAGTTTATAACTTCTCTGTACCTCGTCCTTTATATATGAACATTGGGGGCCATTAGGACTTACAGACATTTTGACTCTCAAGGCTATGATAAGGATTAATGAAGTAAGGTTTATAAAATATCTTGAACCACTCGCTCTTTCCACAGGCTATGGATTTTTAGAAATGGAGGAAAAGCTGTCTAGAAAGTTGATGGCTTGGTTAAAAGGCCAAAAAAGTCAATAGAATTGAAATTATTTAGGAAAGCTTCAGACAGAACATGCAGCAGCAAATATTCCTTTAGGTTTCAGACCACTTCTGTTTAACAATAACAAGAGTCTAGTCCTCCTCTCTCTGATAATGCTTTCATTAAGGTAAACAGTATATTATTAATGCTGAGGGTTTCTCCAGCAGGCTCTGTTTGCTTCCACTTTATCTGCTGCTTTGCAGTGAATTATAAACTCAGGAGATGTAAGTTAGAAATATGCTCCCAGACAGTCAAAATCAATGAAAGCCCTTAACTTCTGCTGGAAAGAGACTACAGTAAAATGAAGTTGAAAGAAAGAGTGTTCTTTCTATCAATGCTCTTGGGCTCACAACGGATCAGACTTTACCAGACCCTCCGATATGTTAACGCAGTGTGTTTTTAAGCACATACATATAGCATGTATGGTGAAAAGATGCTCTCACTCCTACAGAGACACACTTCAGCAGCCCCTCGAAAATAAAGCACATTCCATGGCCATAGATATCTCAGGGTATCACTTTCTCATAATTCTGCATGTCTTCTGGCCTGAAAGAGTCTTTGCACTGTTACAATATAAAAACGATTCAACCTGATTCTCCTCTAAAAGACACTAGAACTTGTGCAAAGAATTCCAAAAAGCTTTACTTTCAAAGAGATAGCCTAAATTTACCAAGTAGTTATCTTTGCTTTCCTAAAGTGTGTAGAACTGAACAAAGAGATAGCAAATTGTGTGGTCCAATATTTAGAAATCCATTATAGATTTCCAAAAATGAATGAAAAGGTTCATCTAGGACATGCCTGTTTGTCCCCTTCCTTCATCATCCCCCTAAAAGAACAAGCTTTAAAGCAATAACAGTGTGTGTGCAGATAACACTCAGATTTCCTGAAGTTGTTTTTCCTTTGGGAAAACACCTTGTAAAACAGGGTGGATTTTTTTGCCCACATTTGCAATCTTAGTAATTTACAAAGCTCTTTTCAGTCATTCAGAGTCAGAGCAGCAAAAATACTGCCACCTCTCATCTCCTAAAAAGTTTTAGCTAGGGCCAGAGTTTTGCACTGGTTCAGAGTGCTTGACTATATCCCTTAAGTCAGTGTTTCTTAAACTTCAATGTGTATAAAATAGACTGTCAGATAAAAGACAGAATGCTCAGTTCAACTTGAATTTCAGGTAAACAACAAATGATTTTTTAGTATAAGTATGTTCGAATATTGCATAGGATATACTTATACTTTTAAAATGTTGTTTATTTGAAATTCAGATTTAACTGAGTGTCCTGGGGTTTTTTGTTTGTTGCTTGTTTTTTTATGTGTTTTGTTTTGTTCGCTAAATCTGGAAACCCTAGATCAGAAGTACCTAGGATGTTTACAATGTAGATTTTCAGTTCCCAAACGTCATAGGTTTGGATTTCATAATTCTATTGATGAATCAGGAAACTTTTTTATTTTTTAAATAAGCACCTTGGATGGCTCCAGACTTGAAACCACTTTGAGAAACACTTCTTAAGCGATAGAATATCGCCTGATGTACCTTCATATATCAGCAGCAAAATGTTTTGAATTTAAAGCTGCTGGTTATTATACCTTTGCCATGGGAAGTCTAACATGTTTGCCCCCACTTACAAAATCCCAAAGATAGACAGAGTCCTTGATCACCTGGAGGGGATAGGCACAAACAATATGAATTTCTGTCAAGGGATAAATGGAGCCTATTACCTTTTACTTGTAATTTTCCCTTTTTTCACATATAGAATACACTGATTTCTGTTGCTGTATTCCTTTTGCAACTTGGGTATTATTTACAATAAATTGAATCCTTTCCATATTTGACATATTACACTGATCTATGGCTTTGCTTTCATTTTGTCCTGTTAACTAGAAACCCACTTCATCATGAAATATGTTCCCCACACTTTTCCCCATAGTGAGTAAAAACATTGATAAAGCATCATAAATTGTAGGTCATTTCTCAACTTCTTCCTGCTACAGTGAGGATTGGGAGAAGGAAAAGTAAGAACTGATCAATGGCCACTTGATAAAATTTATGCTAAATGTATAGACAAAAAAGCACTGGATGTGTTAGAAGCCACACATATAAGATGCTAAGATGCTTGCCTCACATCCAGACTTTGTTCATTACTCTGTCACACCAAAGGCAATTCAGCTTTTCTCTCTCTAGCAAATCAGTTCCACCCCCAAAATAAATTAAGATAAACTTTTAACGTGATTTTGCCTAAGTCATCCAGATAATTGAAATAGAATATACCGAAACCATCAAGACATATATGCCCGCAACAGGGAATAAAGTACTCTAAGCCATGTATAATTAAGGCATATTGGCAAGTGCTTATTTTCATAGCTGAATTTACTTATAAAGAACATTTTAATTTTACTAAGGCATGGCTTCCAGAGAAGAAAGGCTGATAAACCAATCAGTCTAACATAACTAAGCCATCGGAATTAATATCTAGTCCTGTGCTTTATTCTGTGTAAATCTTGGGTACATAGAGTTGCTTAAAGCCCATTTTGGACCAGAGATGTCAACAAACAACAACAAAAACATTGATCGTAACACATACAATATCACCAATTTATTTAGATATGCTGATTTACTGTGTACCAACAAATCTACCACGCATTTTGCAAGCGCCATCTCAGGGAGGACATCACAGCAACATTTCACAAAGGAGGAATAATTTGACTCAGACCACAGGGTAAGGGATGAGCGAGTAAGAAGCAGAGAAAGAAAGAGGGGAGGTGAAAAAAAGGGAGACAGAGAAGTGTGATATCCTTTAAAACCTATTTGTCAGACCGTCTCCCAGTATTCTTTCTCAAAAACACCCTGCATAGTATTAAGTATCTGAGATCATTAAATATTCCAGATAAGTAATGCCTTTCTTTGTCATAGCGTAATATTCACTTTATCAGCCTTTCATAGCAATTGTGCCTTAGTAAAATTAAAATGCTCTTTATAAGTAAATTCAGCTATGAAAATAAACACTCGCCAATATATCCTAGTAATACATGACTTGGGGTACTCTAATCCCAGCTGCAGTGTTTAGAATTGCAGGGGCCTCAAGACAAGATGTGAAATATCCCTCTGCCAAGTTTTCTCAACCACATATTGAGGAAAATGAACCTGCCTCTCAGGACTGGTATGAAGAATAGCTTATAAAAATGAGTGCGAAACCCTTTGCAAATACCAAATGCTGTATGAATGTTAAGTAATAATAAAGATCTGTATAAATGCAGCGAAGCAGCCCAACCTCCAGGTGCTTTTTCAAACTGGACACCAACCATTTAAGATTCATCCATCATTCATTTTCGGGCATCCTTTCCTTTATGAAAAAATAAAATAGGCTGTCTGCATTGCAAGGAAATGGAAAAATTGAATTTCAAAGCATATAAGCCCCTATACCTTGATCATTCAAAGTAATGGGTTCTGTTAGTGAGTTAATGAAGATAATGCTCATGAAGTAATGAAGGGGTAAAAATATCAATTACCATTACGGCTTTGTTTTCTTCTCAGAAAGCACAAGATTCTAGCTGCAAGTAGATTTTGAAGACATGAAGACATGTGGTAAACAGCTGATATCACAGGGCAGGCATATTCACTGTGTCTATCCCTAACTCCTCCAAGAACTCACTTGTCAGTAATCCCCAAGCATTGTCTGTCTCTATTTTGGAGAACAAGGAGGCGGTGAAATACAGTGTTCATGAGCAACATGACAATGATGATTGTCATCCTGCAGCCCCTTGCAGCAAGAAAGATAGAAACAGAAAGAGAGAGAGAAAGAAAAAAACTCTTCTCCAGCAAACCATTTCCTCCAAAGACATGATTCACTAACATTTGATTTGACAAGGTGTAGGCACTTCTAACATTATTTTTTTCCCCTTTGCTGTTCATTTGGGGAGCAAAGATTTATTGCCTCTCCTGAAAAGGACAGGGGATGCACTAGAAATAAGAATCAATAAGGTTTTTCTTTTTTTCATTGCCCATCTTTATAGAAGAGAACCACTTCTTGACTAGGTTCTTAATTATTTTTTATTCCAAAATACAGTGAATCTTTTTTCTATAATACTAAATAAAATTTGAAAATAGAAGGAAACAGTAGTCATGTTGTGGGGCAATGAGAAGTGATCTATTTGAAAGTCAAATGCTCTTCCCATGTGAAGTTTCCTGGCCACACAGAGTCAATATCCTCTGTCACTGGACTGCCTTCCTCTTTAAATGTAGTGCACATAAATCTGCCACACATATGAGCCGTATTGTATATGGGTTTGCCCTGAATGTACACTAATAAAAACTATGCAAGATTTCATTCATAAAATGCCAAGGAATTATTGTTCAATAAAACAAAGATAAAAAGAGCTGGGTCCTAGTCCATGCAGATTTTGCTGGGTATCTAGTGAAGTGCTTCATGAAACAAAATAAGCCAGGAGAGCTGGCACTGGGCTGCATCGAGTTTTACTCCGGGGTACAAAAAAAGAGCATAGTATTTGTTTCCTCTCTGGTGGTAAGTGGATCTAAAGAGAAAACCAAAGAGGAACAAGTCAAGTTTATTCAATGTACAATATGTGAAACTAAGTTTTATGAGTGCTATCATGTTTTATCACCCTTAAGATAGGTATAATCTCCTGATATATGCATATCATATGCATATACACCCTTTCAAAGCAGTCTTAGCTCTAGCTGTTAAAATGGCAGACAGCCTCTCAGCATTTCCATTATAAAACCTGATTTTCAGGGATTTATAACTAAACTGAAGATCTCCTTCAGAGTGAGGCAAGAATCACCAGGTCTCAGCTCAGAGCACAATTTTGCTTTCAGTTTTCTGGGAAGTTTGACTTGGTCATTATCAAGTTATGGAAATGCAAAAATCAATAAATCAAAGTTTGTAAGGATCTGATTTTTCCCCTCTATTTTTTTTAACTCCTAGGAAAGCTTTCAAATAGCTTGGTTATCTGAAAAGACACTTAGTCCAAAATATGGATTTCTTCCTTAAAATGGCTGTAACTTTGACATTTAAAGATCGGTTATTACACATGCATAGAAGCTGCTTCCCCAAAAGCTACTCGGCAGTACTGTGCAATATGGTATGTATCACGCATACTTAATACCTACTTGCCAAATGATCCTCTCCTATTGCTGGACTGAGGAAATGGCTTTTAACAGGAATGACAAATATATTACCAATTCAATTAGTGCTTTATTATATTGCACTCATTAAAGATTGCTTGAAGAGTAGCATAGATTGTGCAAAAACTACTTAATTTCATGCATCATTCTAAAAGTAATTATTTACTTCCAAATTAATATTGGCTGAAAGATCTTAAATCCCTTGCCACTGAAGACTTCTAGAAAACATTATGGTGATTCTTTACAGGGTCCAGAAACATAAAAGAAAATAATTAACAACAGGATAATGCTTAATTAGCATTCACGGAATGCACCATTATAGTTTCAGACAAAGATGCAATAATATTCCACATGCTCCAAAATGTATTTCCAAACACACAGATTTCAATCAAGTCTAAATAGGTTCATTGAAAAAAATAAAGTTCAATTCATTGTGACTCTTAGCTGCACAGTATTTCTTTCCCTTGATGAAAACTCTTACGTAATATACTTGTAAAAAGACATATTTACAAGATATAAATGCAAGGTGTGATCACAAAGCTTTTGCACAGCCACTTGAATGTCATCATTATAACAAATCCACATTCTTTTGGGAGCAAACTTGTTTGAAACAAACAAAGACGTTACCAGATGAAACTTGTGAGTGAGGTTGACATACGAGTTTTGGTTTGAATATAGACTGATGAGACTGAGGTGTTTCTCTCTCTCTCTCTCTCTCTCTCTCTCTCTCTCTCTCTCTCTCTCTCTCTTTTTCTTATGACCCTGAAGCCTTTAAGTTGAAAGCATCATAAATGAGGAGGATAGAAAAATGTTTGGTGCAATGGAAGCATGATTGAAAAGTACGACAGTTTTCGGTTCATGTAACAAATATTCATTACCTGCCTACTGCAGAACAAACACTGAGCGAGAAACTGTGATCACAAAGATACCAGCTATGTTCTCAAAGTTCTTATGGTCTAAAATGAACAAATTTTGACGTTTTAAAATTAGTATTCAGCCTTAATCATATGTATTGCTAGCTATTAAAATATACTCATAAAACTATAAAAGTAAAAGCCAAATAAAAGACTTTTCAGTTCTTGTCTCAACAGAAAATAGTAAGTCTTTGGGACAGTGGGGACACAGGGAAAAAAGTGCCTGTAGTCATCAGTCAAATATCAGTCAAGATGTCTCGTGTTGTTTTCAGCTCTCTGAACTCCTTAGAAAAAAAAAAATCACACCTCTCAAGAATCTTTTCAACTGCTTGACCACAACGTAATTGGTAAAATCGATATATAATTCTGAATAATTTTCTGGTTTCAATGAATTTTCCCATACATTTCCCCATTTAATCTTCATAATAAGTCTGAAATAGGCAGGGTATGTGTGTCTATTCTTACTTTTTAGATAAATAAATTAAAATTTTTAGAAAGGTTAACCACACAGTTGGAAAGTGACATTTTCAAGACCAATCAGGAGGATAAAAACAATAAGAAATAATAACAATGAGGCTTTACATGCAAATATTTCTAAAGTTTAGGTTGTCAATAAATCTTTTACAAATTCCAACAAGTCTATATTTTTGTTTCTTCCCTTAGATGGCTGACGCTGTTGTTTATCTGCCACAATTACCTCAGCCAAAACATGCTACAGTCAATATTTCTAGTGATTTTAGATACTAGAAGAGTAGTAATCAGTTTAACTTCAGGGTAAAGACTGCTTAGGCATTACAACAAAAAACACAGATCAGCTTTGCTGCCATCTGACTTTTTCTGCCACCAAAGTAAATTAAGACCAAGATATTTGCTGTTGAGGAAGAAGAAGTGTTTGAGTGCTTGCATCATGCATAAAGGCTATCTATCCAGGAATAAAAGATGCTGTCGATAATGTGTCAAATCTCCATTTTACTCTGCCTGTGTACATCATCACTAAATTGTGCAGCACAATATAGCTGACACAATGAGTAGGCACAATGAATTAAAATAATGAAAATGATCCATTTAGCCCTGACTTTTCTTGGTCTTGCTCTCTGATCTGTAAGAATAAAGGCATAGCAGTTATCTCTCTAGGAAGGACACTTGACTGTCTTAAGCATTTAACATACAGAAACGGAATGTGCATACATATACCAAGAGTGTGGTTTATAGTAGAGAACGTAGAGCGTTGAAGAGAACATACCACTTACAGGCAAATTCTGGACTCTAGTCTTCCTTCCACCACTTGCTGTATGACCTTCATCAAATCACCTCTCAGCCTTAGTTTCCCTGTGGGGGGAAACAAAATGTGAATAATAATAACAAAACTCTCTCTCACAAGCCTAACCAAAGTGAAAGCACTTTGTAAACTATGCAAAGGACTGTACATATGTGAAGTATCATTTTAAAGATATTATTACTATTTTCATGACCACAGGGAATTTTTTTTATTTTAAATGTAGGTTTTTAAATGCCTGAGAAAATGGGGCAGTCACAGAACCATGACTTTAAACAAACTTTATTTGGGCGCATGACTGACTGGCAATTGTGTGCAATCATTTTAGCTGTCACAGGCCCAGAGAAATGTGGGAGAGCTCTTCCATGAAATGTTTATATTTCATAAACAAAATGATGTGCTTAACAGAGTGATGGGAGGGTTCCGGCTAATGCATTTTCCAATGTGTGAGGCAGATTATTAATGCGCTCCAGTAGCTGTTAATTTCAGTTTGCTGGAATGATTTATGGGGAGGTAAAGGAGAGAGACATAATCTAATTGAGATCAGAATCACTGTTCTAGCAGCAAAGCACCAACATGGACCCTAGGCACAGCAGAATAATTAATATCTAATAAGCAAATAATCCGTTAAATTATTATAAACACTACTTTTGACAACTCTTTTGTTGGCAAATGGAAGAGGGGGAAAAAAAGAAACAAAAGATGTAAAAATCACTCCTTTCTCTAATAATATTGTAAAGGTAGATTTTGTCAGAGCCAGAGTGATGAATATCATGAAGGGCTTGAGTATTATGATGAATTCTGAGTACACTATGAGGCGATTTTTGCCATAATATAAATGGCAATTGAATGCCTGGAGGAAGATCACTATGCAGACACAAAATTAAATAACGCCCATTCTCAAAGTATCTCTCACTGTACCTTACCATTACCCTGCTAGTAAGTAGACTAGTCCTTGCCACTATGAAGGTAATCAGATGTAGAGCCTAAAAGGGAGACAGAGATAAATAGCCCCTCTATACAAGCTCCTTTGAGTTTTTTCTGTTTTTTAAATTTTTTAATGTGATAAAATACACATAAATTACCATTGTAGCTCTTCTTAAGTGTACAATGCTGTGGTGTTAAGTATTCACATTGTTGTGTAACCATCACCACCATCCACGTCCAAAACTTTTTGTCTTCCCAAACTGAAACTCTGTACCCACTAAACAACAACTCCCCATACCCCACCCCCTAACCCCAGGTACCCATCTTCTATTTTCTGCCTCTGTGAATTTCACTCCTCTAAGTAACTCATGTAAGTGCAATCATAGAGTATTTATCCTCTTGTGACTGGCTTATTTTATTTAATATGTTTTCAAGTCTCATCCATGTTGTTGCAGCTGTCAGAATTTATTTTCTTTTTAAGGCTTAATAATGTTCCATTGTATACTACATTTTGTTTATCCATGCATCTGTTAGTGGATGATTGGGTTGCTTTCTCCCTTTGGCTATTGTGAGGAAGGCTGATATGAAGTTGGGTAAATACAAATATCCATTCAAATTCCTGCTTTCGACTCCTTTGAGTATACACCCAGAAGCGAAATTGCTGGATCATATGGCAATTTCCATGTTTAATTGTTTAAGGAAGCACTATACCTTTCTCCACCGTGGCTGCACCATTTTACACTCCCACCAGCAGTGCACAAGGGTTCCAATTTCTCCACATCCTCACCAACACTTGTTATTTTCTTTTAGCTCTCTTTGTATAATAACAGGCATTCTAATTGGTGCCAAGTTTTTTTCTTAAATAGATAGAGTTATTTAATGTGGCTATCTTACCTCCTAATAAATGTTATTCTAGCTTTGGTCCCTCTCAGAGACTTTTATCTTGTCTGCAGTTCAACATGAATTTGACATCTATGTCAGAACAAGCCTAGAGTTAGGTAGGTATGCATCAACCAGTTGAGGAAGCAAAACCACACTGGAATAAATACATAACAGGTAAAGTGGCCACCAGACAGTTCAGAAGGGTGTATGTGCATTTGAAGGGTGCATGCAAACAGAGAACCTCTGTCACTATCACCCAGAAATTCCAAGCATACTATGTAAGAAGACCTCATGCCCCCGCTCAGGCCTTACTTCACCTTCCTCTACTTCTTTTTTTAACCATCCTTTCTGGACCTCCATTTCTCCAAGATTAAACATGATTGCTTGAAGCAGGATACCATTGCTTACTCCACTTCCTGCCTCTCACAGTTCCTCTCTCTTTCTATCCTTCTCAATGCTGTTTTTTAAATTATTATTATTATTCCAATAAATCTCTGCAAGAATTTGTTCCCATTTTTTTTTTCTCTCTTACTGAACAAAAGACACCAAATCTACGATGCCAAAGAATTAATTCCTTACTGCATGAGTGTAAAATATCTGAAGTCTGGTAGGAGTGATTCAGTCACCCAGGCTGATGGTTCTAACCAGAGTTAAGCTCTGGTTGCCCTAACTTCTTGTTCCCACTCTATTATTACATTCTTTGGGGACACGGACGAAGTCATATCCTTTCTCTTTGCCTCAATTTCTTCTTCCATTAAATGGGAGCAACAGAATTGCCATTGATTTTGTTAAGACCTAATCTGGAGACTGCAGTCTGCTTTGAGACTTTAGGATGCCTCTAATTAATGTTATAATTAGCATTAAAGCTAATTTTAGTTATTTAATAATGTATTAGCTTGGGGAAACATTAATAGATATAGGTTAATGGATAATCAACAAAGAATGGGCAACTAAATATATGGGACATGGTTTTATACATAATACAAGAATCCCTTGCCAATCATCATAAAATGTCTAGATTGGTAATACTATCACAAGAGTATATGGAATTATTTACTATCAATTTGATTTATCTTCAAGAAATTTATTAAGTTTTGAAATTGGCAATGCAAGGATCCCTCTAAGAATTTCTAAAGTCTTACTCTAATATAACCTTTAGAGATAACAAGATGTGCCTCTTTGAAGAATGCTAGAAGACAGTGTATCTTTTTTGCACTCAAATTCCACAGTACACATATAAAAAAGGCTTCTGAACTATTTCAAAGAGTTTTGTTTGAAGAAATTTGTTCAAAACTCTCTAGATGTGCATCTAAGTTAGGAGGCTAACCAAAAAGATAGGCAAACTTCCAGGCAATCCCTCTATTTCCACTTAGTATGTATAACTGTCATTCCTCAGGATCCTTTCATAGTACAGGCAGATGTCCCCTTCTCACTATCAATTACTAAAGGATTGAAGTGAGAAATAATATTTGAAAATCCTCAATCGCGACCTTGGTATTACACTTCTCAATTCTTGTTAAGAACACTCGATCTAAAGATCATGAACTGGCTGCCATAAAATTCTAATGGTATCTACTTTGCAAAAGTTACCCCAGAAACTATTTTGCAGATGAAGAAAATAGAGCTCAGAGAGGTCATAATGCTTATTAGTGATGGAGTCGAGACTAAAAATGAGACCCCCTGAGTCTTTATCTACAAGTCTTTCCACTCCTCCACATCACTTGCTCATCAAGTCTAGCTAAGTATCATTTATTATTGCTTTTACTTGCTCATTTGGCAAATTTCACTGATGAAATAAAACACATTTGAACTCATTCATTGATTCAATCATTGAGCACTTACTATGTGCCACACACTTTACTAAGCATTAGGGACAGTGCATGAGTAAGACAGACAAGTTCCTGCCCTCAAGAGTTTACACTCCAGTAGAGGAGAAAAGAATTAAGCAATTAAATAAAACTTTAGGATATGCATACAAAGGAAATAGGGTTATATGAAGGAAATAAGGTGATGCAATAGTCACTAGGGGAGGTCAATTTACATTGAGTGGTCAGAGAAAACTTCTCTGAGTAGGTATCATTGAGCTAAAAGTGAAGCATCAGGATACACTAGCACACAAAGAGCTGGGGGAGTGCATTGCAGGCTGAGGGGATAAGCCTTGTGGCACAAAAGGACCTGGTGGGTCAGAGGGCCAGCACAGAGGTCAGTGTGGCCGGGGTGCTGTGAGAAAGGCAGAAGGAAGTATCAAGTGAGATTACAGAGGGATACTGGAGCCAGATCATTTGGGACCTAGAAGCCAATGTACAGGGTTTAGTTTTATTCAAAGAACAATAAGAAGTCATTGAAGGTTTTAAGCAGGAGGATGATGTGGTCTGCTTTAGGTTTTTAAAAGACCACTCATGACAACAGCTGTGTACAGAAGGGATTGTAAAGGATTGAGTATGAAATTAGGAAGACAAAACAGAGGCCGTGGCAATGTCCAGGTGAGACAGGATGGAGTTTTGAACTAAGGTGATGGCAGTGGGGTAGAAATAAGTAGGTGGATTCCATGTATGTTTTGGAAGTACAGCCAATATAAGTTGGTGATTCACAATATAAGAAATATGCGGGAAATTAAGAGACTAAGTGTAATGCTTAGTTACTGCCATGAGATAATGGCACTGGTGTCTAGCAAGGTGATGAATTTTGCTGTCGTTTCATGTCACCTCACAGTAAAGCCTACAAGGATATACAGCTTTGTAAAGCCAAGGGCATAACTAGAAATTAGAAATATCTATGATACCTCCAGGAGAACCAACTAAATAGGTTCATCCATCTCTCCATGTACTAAGCATGATCCCCCATCAATATTAAATAGAACAGAGAAACATGTCCCTGCATTAATTACAAAACATTGATTACAATCGGCTTACATTGGTGACTCCACACCCCTTCACTTCAGGGCTCTCCATAATGCCTGCAAAATAGCTAGTGATTCACTTGCTAAGACCTTCAGGGAGCCTACAATCTTATATAGACCCACTAGAAGAAATAAGTGAGAGAATTCTGGACAGATTGTGCACTTTTGAAAATCATTGTATAACACACTGTCAACCTTTTAACCCTGAACAAAATATTCATACTTTACTGCCTATTTCACAGTTGCATATCTAAATGACAATTTGCTCTTTTCCTCCATGTAATCCAGATATACCTCACCTCCAGAAAGTATTCTATGGTACTTCTGAGAGCAACACAGGCTGAAACACCAGAAATATTGAGATGTTTACTTCTTTGAAAAATTGGGGGAATAAACACCATGGAATCTATAACAAAAACAACAGAAAAGATTAAATGTAAGTGAAGAAGATTATTATGCAACTCCTAGAATGCCAGCAAAACTGGGGAAAACAGGGAGGAAAGTAAAGCTCTCTTCTTTGTTCAGACCAACTATAGCTGCATAGCGTCTATTGTCAGGTCTTGGGTCCTTCCACAATTTGAGTACAGATGGAAGAGAAAACATAATTAACAACTATGCCTTGACTTCTATTCCTGAGCAATATTCCAGATCCTAAAACCAGTTTGTATGGCAGAACACCAACTCCAAGTCTCACCGGGACACTGAATGGCCTGATTTTCCCCTTTAAGACAATCAAATACGCCTAAATTACTGGAAGTAAACATCCAAAGAAGGAAACAGCCTAACTCCCACCACAGAAGTGACCCAATCTCCAAGATGAAGGACTAAGGAGGGAGTGGTTACATTTTAGCTTTTGCTTCTTATTTCTCTACACAAATGTTTTACATCAATGCTCATCCAAAAAAGGAGCCATAAATTTTGGAAATAAGAATAGCAGTCCTAGTTTCAAACTGATGGTGTTATCTTCACCATTTATGTGACTGCTGAGGAACTCACCAGAATGAATTTTTGGCACTGTGATTAAGAAATCATAAGACATTAGAGCTTGTAGACAGTCCTTGACTGGTGAAGTACAAAGTGTTTGTGATCATGAGGTTCCTCCTCCCCAAACTACCAATAGTTTATTCTACCTTCCACACTCCTAGAGTCCACTTTTTTGTCATGTAAAAAGTTTTTTGCAGAAATATAGAAATAGAATTCCTCTAAACTTTTCATGCTCCTATGAAGTTCATTTTCCAAAGACAATTTAAATTTGTCTGCTAAATGCACTCATACATCACCTGATAGCTAGGCCCTAAAGATATGGACGCAAACAATTACCCTCCTAGAACTTACTGTCCAGACCAAGTTAAAGATCAAAATGTAAAAAGTGCAGGCATAAAAATACTCAAATAAAATGAGTGAACTTTTTTTTATAATCTCAGGCTGAGGAAAACCTTTTTTACACATTTTATGAAAACTAAAAATAAAAGGCTGATATATTTATCATGAAAATGAAAAAAGACTGACAGATTTATAAAGAGAACAAACTTTTAAAATTGAGAGCAAAATAACAACGATGATGACAAAATAAAGTAAAAGTTAAACAAATAGTAAATATATATATTTAATACATATGTCAATGAGTAAACGTTCTACTACACAAATGGGTTATTACAAAACAACAAAAATAGGTAAAACAAAATGGAAAAAATGGACAAAGAGAATGACCAGGAAATCACTGAAGAAGAACTACAAATAGTCAATTAACCTGGCTCAAACTTAAATACAAATTAAAGCAAATAATAGAATTTTTATTTTAAACATTTCAAAAGATTTTAAAGCCTAACTATGTCCAAGAATGTGAAGAAATGTTTACATGTTATGAGAAGTACACATCTTTACATTTAAGAAAGAAATTTGATAAATTCTATTAAAATTTTAAATGTACTAACCCTTTGGCCCAGTGATTTTACGACTTTTTTTTTTTTTTTTTGAGATGGATTCTTGCTCTGTCACCCAGGCTGGAGTGTAGTGGCATGATCTTAGCTCACTGCAAGCTCCACCTCCCGGGTTCATGCCATTCTCCTGCCTCAGCCTCCCAAGTAGCTGGGACTCCAGGCGACCACCACCACGCCCAGCTAATTTTTTGTGTTTTTTTAGTAGAGACTGGGTTTCACCATGTTAGCCAGGATGGTCTCGATCTCCTGACCTTGTGATCTGCCCACCTCGGCCTCCCAAAGTATTGGGATTCCAGGTATGAGCCACCATGCCTGGCCTGATTTTACTTCTAATAGTTGACCATATAGATATACTTGAAAGATGTGCAAACATAAAAATATATGCAACAAAATGTAGTGCAGCAAAATTCATAATAAAATGCATAAAAAAATAGGAAATTAATTACACATAACAGAATACTCTGTAGTTGTTAGAAATAATGATGTAGTTCCTTGTGCACTGAAAAGATGTTCAAAATATATTTCTCAAATGTTCATGTAAATCAGTTGTTAATGTATTTTATATATACTACTAACAAATACATTAATATTACTTATTAGCATATTGCATGTATTATTAATATAACTATTATTCACAATTTGATATACTCACAGTTTGATACATTGTGAGCAATAGTTATTTCTGAATGTGAAATTTTAAAAATTTGAAGGTCATTTACTTTTTTAAAACATTTCTAAATTGTCTGAATTATTTGTAGGACATATTTTTGCCTTTGCAACTGGATAAAGAAGAAAGCTAAAGGGCTTAATAGTTACTATATTTGTTTATCAGGTATTTATTATTAAGAGGCACTTTTTATCCTTTGGAAGTCTTGATGTCACATTGCCAACATAGACAATCTACGCATATACACCTGGATGATTGAATATTATGCTCAATCAAATGCAGAAGAAGTGTTATTTGAGTCTCTTAATGAGGGGAAATACAGCAAGAATGGAATATTTCAGGACTTAACAGTTGTCTCCCACTGCAGTAGGCTGAGGAGATACGTCAGACTCAAAGGACAATCAAAATATATACATGTTGTTACTAGCGAGAGCATTGGACCAGAGCTTTTGGGCCCCCTACTGTGATGAATTGGCTGGGCCATATAGAAGTCTGAAGGATTTATTCTACAACTTCAACTTAAGACTTATACCAGAAGCAGAACAAAGAACCATCCAATGTCACCTACCCCCACATATCTGACTTTGGCCAAAGAGATGCAACACTGGGGGAAGATGAGCTCCATTCCGTCTTCACAAGGCATTGTATGAAGAACGCCTAAGTTTCTTCTCAAAGTTTCTCTCTCTCTGCTCTCTGTCCCACACCCTGACCTCGCTTAGCCTTCCAAACATGGAGGCATCCCCCAAGTGGAAGATACTTAGAAGCTGAAGCTCTATTTTAACCCATAAGTTTCATGCATCTTGGAGAAAAGACAATACAAAGAAAGATCCGAGGAGAATGCACATCCTGTCTTGTATTTTATTTATGATACTTTTATCCTTCCTACTAAAAATTATAGCCAATTGTGTACATTTTGACATGGGTGTGTGTGTGTGTGTGTGTGTGTGTGTGTGTGTGTGTGTAAAAATGTTGGGAATATGGAGCTCCTCCTAGTGGTTAGAATTCATGGCCAACAGTTTTAAAACTAAAGTCCCAAGTTTGCTGTTTTCACTTGTTAATTTAGAAATATTTGAAAGGCAATAAATTTGAGGGCTAAAGAAGCAATATCAAAAAAGAAAAGGGAGAATTACTGAAGGAGGAAATGGTTATTCTCTCTTTTTGCAGGAAGAACTGGGAACGTCAGTCAGGCCAGTGAAAACTGTATTAAGTGGATAATTTTGAAAAATCAACATGTAAAGCTGAAAAGGCTTCCTTCCAAATTATCAAATATGATCATCCTAGCAGTGAGTAAAGATCATATCTATGTTTTTCCCAGGAATTGAGAAAAATATTGATAATTATAGGCACTTAATAAATATGCCATTTGTTGAATTTATTGAATACGGGGCCTAGAGAATCAAACCCTCCACATATATTAGCTCTGATTCATAAGATCTTTATTTATTTTCTGTTTTATTTAGAGCTCTCTTGTCTCACTGACTGTCAGGAGTTATCCATGGGCAACATAGTCATGAGGAAAACAATTGACTTTTGAGCTACTTTAGAAAACAATAGTAAATAATGGTTAAAAAGTTAAAAAGTAGTTAAAAAGAATAAATAAGACCTAGTATTTGCTAGCACAACAGGGTGACTATAGTAAAAAAAGATTTAATTGTACATTGTAAAATAACTTAAAGAGTGCAATTGAATTGTTTGTAACACAAAGGATAAATGCTTGAGGAGATGGATACTCTGTTTACCCTGCATATTATCCATTGCATGCCCTTATCAAAATATCCCATGTGCCTCATAAATATATATACCTACTATGTATCCACAAACATTAAAAATAAAAATTAAAAACAATAATATTAAACATTTTATGTATGTATACATATATGAAATCTGTAGCCTGAAGCCCCCAAGGAGTGGCAAAGCCCATAGAGCCCATGAAAATGTAATATGATTTGGGAAATATTATAAAGCTAAATACAAATATTTATATTTATTCTTCACAAGACTATCCTGTCTAACATTTCTTTGGATTCACTGCTAACAGCCTTTCAGAATTATTCACATTTCTCTCACATATTAATCTTTGACCAATTCATATTAAGTAAAACATAGTATTATTTGAAGAGGAGTGTAGTTTAATTTTGATAAACGTCTATTATTCTAAACACTGTAAATTAACGTACATTGTTTCAACAAATGGTACACTACTACTCTCTTTTAGAGAGGAACTACAAATGTAGGTCAAATGTTTTCCATATCTTTATAAAACAAAGTAAATAAATGAAAAATAGGTGTATTAAATAAAATTTGCTCTGGCGTTAGTCATTTTAATATTTGTGGTTTTGACTAATTTTTTAGTCAAAGGCTAAGACATGTAATGATTTAAAACTTTGCTAAAGGAAGCAATTAAATCAAACTATGTCAAGGCTATAAGGTGGCAGCAATTCACTTAGCTTGTGAAGGCCAGGAGAACCACCAGGGAATTTCTTTTTTCTCTACTTGTTTTCACATTTATAGAATCTCTCATTTCAGAACTGACACTCCTTAAGGGATCACTTAATAAAAAGAGGGAAATATAACCGAAAGTTCAAAGGGTCCAAAAGTCTTCAGACAGGTCACTTACAATTATCAAATTCCAAAGCATAATGTCAGTTTCTTTGGTTTGGGGGTTGGGGGCAGTTGTTTCTTTTTTGAGATAGGATCTCACTCTGTCGCCCAGGCTGTAGTGCAGTGGCACAATCACTACTCACAGCTGCCTGAATCTTCTGGGCTTAAGTTAGCCTCCCACCTCAGCCTCCTGAGTAGCCGGGACCATGGGCATGCACCAGCATGCCTAGATAATTTTTTTTTTTTTTTTTTTTTACTTTTTGTAGAGATGGAATCTTTCTATGCTGCTCAGGCTAGTCTCCAACACCTGGGCTCTAGTGATCCTGCTGCCTCATCTTCCCAAAGTTCTGGGATTACAGGTGTGAGCCACCATGCCCAGCATAACCTCACTTTTAAGTTAGATACTAAGTTTCCTATAAACAGATTCAAATTTTAGACTCACAAGCTGCCAATAATGGAATAAAAATGAGTGTATATTTGTATGTAAGGGAGCATTAAATAGGTCAGTTCCTGTACTCATAAGATTGTACCTGAAGCCGCAAAGCTACAAACAATAAGCAAAATAAGTGCCTTTCCAATCTGAACAAGGACATAATTCCATCAAGACCAGCCTTACTAAAGGCTGCTCCAGCACTATCAACACCTTTCCCTAGAATGACCTACTTTCACTAGCCGGATGGATGTTTATATGGCTACAAAATTTGGGGGCCCAGAGCTGCCACAGGGCCATGTGGAAAAGTTCTAATGAGAAATCAGCATGTCTCCTAGAGTTTGGGGTATTATGAATATCGAGATTAGCATCTGCCTCTAGCCTGGTGAATGTGCAAGGCAGAAAGCAATCTGCGTTTGCCAACTATGTCAAGGAAAGAGGAAAAAGCAGCATTTGGGCACACCACACTCTTGGAGTTTTACATGGCAAAGATAGTAGGCTTCCCATGAGCCAAGAAGATGCCATGAAAGGTAGCTGGGTCAAGCTTGGCCTCCCAGATGAGCAGATCCCAGAGGTAAGAAACTGCTGGATTTGAACTTGGAAGCAGGAGTTGAAGGGAAGGTCACAAGAGGTATGCCTAAAAGCACACGATTTAGATCACAGAAACGGGCAGATCCCCACAAAGAAGTTTCAAAAATCCCAGAAATGCATCTCTTGAGAGATCCAGCATGTGGGCACCTGAAACTCTAAGGGCACCTTGGCAGAATTATACCGCTAGATGCTTAGCTACATTTGTGCTCCTTTTATCATTTGTCCCTCCTCCCCCAACTGTTTGTAAAAACAGTTGTTTGAGCTGTTTGTAAAAGAGAAATAAATGCCATAATTATTTGAAAATGGAAAGGGAAGAAGCAAAATTATTGCTATTTACAAATAGCAATAGTATGAATACTTATAAAACCGAAGAAAATAAACTGAAAAATGATATGTTAGTATGGGGGTTTAGTAAAGTATCTAGATAACATCACACACACACACAAATTAGTATTGTCCACACATCAATAAAAGTAGCTGAAAATACAATGCAAAAAAAGACAACATACACAGCAACCTAAAGTAAAAAATACCTAGGAATAACACTAACAAAATGTGCTGGACCTCTATATGAATTTATTGAGACAATATTTAGAGAGTATCAAGCTATTTTAGTGATGGCAATTTTGTGTGCCATGTAATCTGGAAACAACAGACAATGTCGGTACAAGATGCGTGACATATGCTAAATCATGATCCAATCAATGGGAATGCATCAAACATGCTACTTCAAACACAGAGGTACCTGCTGTTTGGAGTTCTGCTACAGTTCATGCCTGCGTAACACAGGAATTCTGAGAAATTCCACTTTGCACAATTTTTACCAAAAAAGAGAAAAGATCACGGTGAGTTTATAATCGTAAGCTTTTTATTATTGGATATATTTCTGGTAAGAGACAACATTCAGTTTGATTAGGCATTGATGAAAACCAAATTACCCACTTAAAACTTTTGTGACTGATGATTTGGGAGTATTTTCCATCAGCTGGTTTGTAGCCCTGTACATTTCAGTCTTTCTTTCTCCTCTACTACTCACGTATTTCCACAGGTAGGTGCTACAGGCCATGTTCATACCGACATATAATCTCTGGCCTTACACCTTCCCATCACAAAGTACATCACTGCAATAGGCAGTAAGAATATTCCTGGAAGACTTTCCTACATTGAGTCTGCGAGGAATAACTTAACTGTACATGAAATTTATTCCCAATCTTGACATATGTCCTACTAAACTGTAACTAAATGATTCCCCAAGTCAACTTCCCCTTAGACAATTATCAAAAATGTCTGAGAGCAAGTATAATGGCAAGGAGGTCAAAGTGGAATGAGAAAGGGGATGTAACATTTAAAACTAATGGAAGTTAAAATACCTTACTTTTGCCTATCATAATTATTTCTGGATGTGTAAAAACAAAATTTTCCTTTTTACATGCATCCACCTTCTTTCACCAATTCCTTCTGCACTTGGAAGACGAAGAAAGAGAATTGCGGTATTTTTCTTGGCCCACTCTGTCATTGCTAAGCCAGGCTATTGTTATGCTCTTAGTTACAGCTATTTTTAGCTGCAGTGTGGATCACTCCATTGTCAGCAATTTTCCCGATTTTCCCACCTACTCAATGAAAATACTTTGTCTCTTTAAAATGTAGTACAATTTTCAAAGCTCTGATCTTTTGTCACCTTAATGTGGCACCCTCCAATCCAACAACAAGAAACAGAATACCATTTAAAATGTCTTCACTATAACTACCACTCTTTTCCAAAAACAAAATCAGAACAGACATACACACAACTCCAACTTGAGAGATTGGACCTTCAGCCTCCCACGAGTAGTTTCTCTTGTAAATAATCTTCAAAGCCAAAATGGAGAAAAGGAAGGGTAGAACCACAGAACATACCTGTTTGGCAGTAATTCAGTGCAGTGAAATCCCCAGTTTTATGATGTTATATGCTCTTCTTGCTACCAGGAAATCTGATCAGTCTGTACCCACATCTCCAGCCTTACTCACACCTCCTAGGTCCCCTTCTCTCCTCCCATCTGTAGAATCATCTATGGTTTCTACCCTGTGCATGAACTTCTTCCACAGCACCCATCACCCTGTAAATCATTGACTTTACTTGTCTGTTCACTATTATATCCTAGCACAGTACGTAGCTTGGAATAAACTGTCCAGTGAATGTTTGTTGAACAAATGGGTAAAATTCAAAGGTTCTTTTTAATAGAAATTATAGGTTTCCCTTTTTAAATTGGAGACATTCAAACTTCAGGAGGGAAAATATGTTTATTCAAATGTGGCAAAAAGAAGATACAGGTAATTCAAAACTTAAATTTTACATCTTAGGAACTTATTGTCTTTCTTAAGAGTGTTTTGGGAATATTCAAGGAGAGATGCTTTCAGAAGAATTTTGATCTTAGAATCCAGGCCTCTCCATTAGGACAGACACCTAATGTATGCGGGGCTTAAAACCCAGATGACGGATTGATAGGTGCAGCAAACCACCATGGCACATGTGTACCTATGGAACAAATCTATACGTTCTGCACATGTAGCCCAGAACTTAAAGTAAAATTAAAAATAAATAAATAAATAAAATTTAAAAATTAAAAGAATCCAGACCTCTCTGCAGAGGCAGTTTATGAAAAAGAACATGAACTTCTAAATCCAGGAAGGTGCTCCCAGAATATCCTTGACCTCAAGATATATGGAGGCATTTCAAGCTTCTGTTTGCATTTCATCTGCTAACATCCCATTGACCAAAGATAAATCACATGATCAAGACCAGAGCCGAGAAACAGGGAAATACACTTAATTTCTACTGGGAAGTGCTCAAAAGTCACATGGCAAAGACTGTGGATGCATGGAAAGGTGATGAAATGGGAGTAGTTATTCAATCTCCTGCAAGTGTACAATTTTTTTTAAGTTTCAACATGACCAAAGCAGCCTTCGTGTCTTCACATGGAAAATGAACTTAACCATCTGAAAAGTCTAACATAATCCATAGCAAAATGTCCACAGAAAAAGAAATTATTTAGTTGGAGGGAACTGAAGTAGTGACTGACTATGAATTCTTATCTAGTAAAGAAAGGGAAATCAGAAAAATACAATGTACCAAAACAAAAAATATATATATTAGGGAAATTTGGAAGTTTCAATTAACAAAAGTTGACTCTGTCAATCTGGTTTGACTGAAGGAAACTATCTTATATAACTCATTTCCCATACCATACTTTTTGAAGCGACTTTAACTTTTTATTTTGAAATAATTTCAAGCTTACAGAAAATGCTCAGGAATAGTACAGAGAGCTTCCATACACACTTCACCCATAATCACCAATTGTTAATATATTATAACATTTGCTTTACCATTCTTTCTGTGTGTGTGTGTGTGTGTGTGTGTGTGTGTGTGTGTGTGTGTGAAAGAGAGAGAGAGAAGCAGAGAAAGAGAATGAAATTTCTTCTGAACCATTAGATAGTAAGTCACAGATATAACGCCTTTTTGCCACTAAATATATCAGTATATGTTTCTCAAGATCAAAGACATTTTCTACCATAATCAATTATCAAAATGCAGAAAGTAACACTGGTGCAATACTGTTATCTAACCTGCAGAACCTATTCACATTTCCCCATATTTGTCAATTATACAGAGAATGCTCTTTCTAGGAAAATAACCTCTGACCTTTATCATATGTTGCATTTAGTTGCCACATCTCTTGAACCTTACTTAATCTGATTCTGTTCCTCGGTTTATATTTTTCTTTCATTATCTTGACTATTTTTAAGAGACACATCAAACTGTTTTGAAGAAGGCCCTGCTGATGTTTCCTTACTATCAGATTGGGTTTTGTCTGGTGTTTCCTTACTATCAGATTAAGACTATGCATTTTTGGCAGTATTGACACAGATGTGGTGCTATATCCACCTCAGTACATCATACTAAGAAATATATGATGTTGGTCTGCACTCACTACTATGACATTAACTTTAATCACTTGGTTTCTCCAATATCAAATTCCTATTTCTCATTTGTTTAATATGTATTTCTTAGAAAGATGCTTTGGAACTATGTAAATGTCCTGTTCTTGATAAACTTTTACCCATTAGTGTTAACATTTATCGATGATCTTTACATAAATCCATACTACCAAGACGTCTGCTAAAAGGTAATTTTCTAACTCCTTTATTTCTCCTCTATGTATTAGTTGGCATTCTACTGTAATTGTTTTTCCTTTTTTCCCATTTATTTATATCAGTGTAGTATTATAAATTCCTGTTTTATTTAATGTTTTGAAAGCCATTGCTATCATTCTGATGCTAACATTGTCCCAGTAGAAACCATATTGTACTTTTATACAATAAAATACCCCCCAAAATGGTACAATGAGTGAGCCCTCTTTAAAAGTCCTATCCAGTCCTGGCTTTGAAAGAACTTACCATGAGGCTGCATCTCTGGTGTTTTTTCTTATGTGTGTCATGGGTAAGCATTCATAAAAATTATAAAAAATTGTGATATAAATTTACCAAGAATTCACTATGTGCCAGGCTTATTGTTAAGCACTTTACCTACATCACCTCGTTTAATCTTTTTAAAAACCTATAAGGCAGATTGTTATTGTTATAATGCCTGTTTTATAACTGAGTAAACTAAGCCTGAAAGAAGTTAAATAAAAGCCAGGAAATTGGCCGGGCGCGGTGGCTCACGCCTGTAATCCCAGCACTTTGGGAGGCCAAGGCGGGCGGATCACAAGGTCAGGAGACCGAGACCACGGTGAAACCCCGTCTCTACTGAAAATACAAAAAAAAATTAGCCCGGCGCAGTGGCGGGCGCCTGTAGTCTCAGCTACTCGGAAGGCTGACGCAGGAGAATGGCGTGAACCTGGGAGGCGGAGCTTGTAGTGAGCCGAGATCACGCCACTGCACTCCAGCCTGGGGGGACAGAGCGAGACTCCGTCTCAAAAAAAAAAAAAAAAAAAGCCAGGAAATGGGAAAACTGGGGTTTTAACCCGGGTCATCTGACTCCAGAGCTTTTTATCCTCTGAGCTATGCTTAGGTCTTAAGATTCCTAAAGGGTGGAGAAAGACTGTACTTGGTAAACACCCACATCCCACTTCCTTATGTGCAAGGCTCTGCATTCAGAAGATCAGCCTGGTGTGATGTTTTGATGTTTCAGAGCACAGATACTAGAGTGAGGTTGCCTAGATTCTGATTTGTGCGCTCCCATCCATGAGCTGTTCCACCTTGTCTTCCAGGAGCTTCAGTTTCCTCCCATCCAAAACAGAGGTGAGAATAAGAACACTCCACAGAATTGTTTTAAAAATTGACAGGGAGTATGTAGGTAGAGCCCTTGGCATGGTGGCTTGGCACGTAAGAGACACACAATAAAGATTAAACAAAAAATACTAAGATGGCCACAGAATAAAATCTCTGCTTATTATTTTTAAGTTGAGCCATACCTATGCTATAATCATCTCTTTGAGGTAGCTTAAAGTATTTCTTCCAAGAAGCAAAAAATATTTATTACTGCCCAACAACTGCTATCTTCTGATTTCTGACTCTCTGAAATTCTGAAAGCTTCTCTGAGAGTATCTTAAGATATTTTGTGCCCAGTCCAAATATGGCTTTCATTAGCCATTAAAATCAAGGAAAACTTTAAATCAGGGCATAAAAGAGACCTTTCCTACGCTTAGCCTCACATTAGCATGTGAGAGACTCTGCATCAGCAAAAATCTTTTTTTTTAATCAACCTAAACCTCTGACTAAATTAATAAGAGTTGAGTTTGACCTTTAAAATGCTAAAAAATACAGTTCCCAGTATAATTCTTATTCATCTCTGGACCAAACCATTCTCATAGTAAATTATGGCACTAACAGCTGGCTGCCAATGAAGTCAACTATTAATTGTATGTTCGCTGCACTGCCTGATATAAATCAATATGAGCAACGAGCAATTGTCCTCAATCTCTAGATACAAAGATCTTACATTGCAAAATAATTTAAGGTTGGCTGTCAGCCTTCTTAGACTAGATGTCGTTTGGTCTTCCCTTTGCTAAAGATATGATAAAAATGAGCACACATTGAAAACACACCCAATCTACTGTCTCTGCAGCAAACTTCTAGTCATCTCTATGAAAATGATAGTAGAAATGGTTTTTGATTGTGTATTCCAAATTAGCAACATCTACATTTTTACAAATCCCAGTGAAATCTGAAAAATGGAGCTCACAGAGTCACTACAATCTCAAACTCTCAAAATTTCTTCTCTGTTCACCCCCTTTTACCCTTCACTCTCTCCTTTCTACCAACTTGCTCTCCATCTTCAGAAAGGCCACCAACTACCCTGTTTTCCTAGTTCCCATTTTTATTCCAACTTCTCTCATCTCTCTGCCCAATTTCAGTCTCATGAACACTAAGAGCTACCGACATTCTCACTTTATAGCCAAACATTCCTACCTTGGGAACTCCTTACCCTAAACCATCCCACAGTTCCCTCTTTTTAACTCCTGGGTGATAGAGTATTGCTGGGGATATGAGGAAATGACACTGACAGGACCTGTTACAAATACACCTCGTCTAACTTTGGTGGGCCCTCTATACAACTCAACAATATTTAAATGCATGCTTTGCAAAGTTGCTTCTGTAAGACATTCTCAGAACGTTGGTGTGAGTGAAGGATCCCATGATTCCAGACTAGTTTGGAAAACACTGGTTTAAATTCAGTTAAACAAGTTCTTTTCTGCAGAACTTAGTGGAACCTGGTAGGCATTGTGGGTTTCCAGATGGGGATTACATATGCACCATTTCTCAAAAGTTTTATCTAAAGAGTCACTTTTCCACAGAAAAACCACATCTAGTATTCTGTGAAACAAGTTGGGGAAATACAATATTAACTCATTTTGTGTTCATTCCTAACACACTTGTTCTGAATCATGTTTACCCTAAAAACCCTAGACACATTCTAGCCTACTCAGCTGTAGCAAATGACTGAATTTACATAGAAGCTAGAGACCTTTTCACATAATCTCTTCAGCTTCCTTCCTTTCCCTCTTCCATTTCTTTCCCTCTTCCCTGCTAAGCTGAGGAAGTGGAGAGAGAGCATCCTGACAAGTCTACTTCTTTTCCTATCTCAAGACTCTGTTCCCTCACTCCATCTACAGAAATCTCCTCCATCAGCCACTCTCACTCCTTACATTTGAAACTCCTCTTGGTATCTTCCCTGTATCTACAAACATGTCAGCACTTATATAGTATAAAAACTTTCTCAATCAGCTATCAAACCATCTTCCCCTTCTCACTGTCCCTCTCCCTCTACTCTGGCCAAGACAAAACTACTCCTTGAATATGTCCTGTACTTTCTTGACTGCAGGCCTTTGGTCATGCTGTTAAGCCTAACTATGGTTATTATCATCTTCCCCGTCTCGTGCATACCCCACAGCATTCCACGACCCAGCCAAACAAACAAGATCTCTTCTGCCTCTATTCTTTTAATACCTACCATGTTCTATTTTGTTTATATTTTTAGAGGCTCTATAAAAGTGTTTAAATCATCTTTATTGAGCTATAATTCACAAAATGTACCCATTTTAAGGGTACAGTTTAATGAGTTTCAACAATGCGTACATTCATTTAACCATCACCATAATATAACATTTTCCATGACTCCAAAATTTTCCCTTAAGTCTACCCACGGTCAGCCTAGACAACCACTGATCTGCTTTTTGTCACCACAATTTTACCTATATTATAAATGGAATCAATATTTGCCTATCCCATAAGTGGGTGTAATATTCAATAAATATCAATTATGTTAGTTGATATTGTTGGTTAATAGTATTCCTCTCTAACATCACTGATTTTCTGTCTGCCTCCGTCAACTATAATATGGATGACGTATGTCACCTTTTAGTTCTGTACTTAGATGAATATTTGCTATGTCTTCTTGATGAACTGGCCCTTTTATCATTGTAAAATACCTTTCTTTGTTTCAGATTAACAGTCTTTGTCCTGATGTCTTCTTTATCTGTTGTTAGCATAGTCTTCTCAGCTTTTTGATGACTAGTATTAGGTTGTATCCTTTTTTTTGAGTCTTTATATTTAATAAACTTTATTATATGTAGATACCATATAAATTGAATCTTGATTTTTTTTTCCAACCTGGTAACCTCTACCATTCAATTGAAATATTTCAACCATTTACATTTAAGTTGATTATCAATAGCTGGGTTTAAGTCAACTCTCTTACTATTTTTATTCTATCTATCCCATCTTTTCTTCCTTCTTCTTGTTTTATTGTGGATAAATTGAATATTTTGGGGGATTTTATATTATCTCAACCATTGGCTTGTTAGTTTTATCATTTTAGTCATTTCTCTATAACTTACAATATGCATCAATAACTTATCATTGTCGTCTTTCAAATAATTTTACACTTTATATGTAATGAAAGAATCTTACAATTCCTCTACTCCATCCTTTATTCTGCTGTTGAGATTTTAATTCGATGTTATGAATTCCACAATAAGTGATTACTTTTTTTGCTTTAGACAGATAATTATTAATGAGTTTCACTTCTGGAATGGATTATCATAGCAAACTTCCAGCTATTACCAGAAAAAATCTTCATAAATAATACCTATAAATTATGAAGAAAGTAATTTTAAAAACAATTACCTCAAGGCACTGAAGAGTGAACAAAAACAAGCAAGAACAGGAAAGAAGTCGATTGGAAGAAGGGAAGGGCACTGGATAAATTTCCCATTTTGAGTTTTTGTTTTGTTTTGTTTTGTTTTGTTTGGTGATTTAAGGGGTGAATGTGCTTGTTTGTTACATGGATATTAATGCATAATGGTGGGGGTTGGGCTTCTAGTGTACTCATCACCCAAATATCGGACATTATATCTGGTAGGTAGTTTTTTCACCCCTTACTCCCCTCCCACTCCCACTTTGGAGTCCCCAGAGTCTATTTTCTCCATCTTTAACTCCACATGTACCATTTGTTTAGCTTCCACTTATAAGTGAGAACGTGCAATATTTGATCTTCTGCTTCTGTACTACCATTTTTTGTTGTTTTTAGCTTGAGGGACAGCCCAGTCTTCACTAAACAGAACTTTCAAAACTCTAATGAAAAACCCCCAGTCATACTGGCCTGAGGAAGCAGACTATGTAAATCACAATAATCAACAGCTACTGGAAATTGATGGCAGAAATCCCAGAGAAATTAGAGTTAATAATGGGAACCCCAGAATTCAAATTCTGGTATAAACATTGCCAAATCTCTGACTAACACCTGAGCCATGCGTGTCTTAGACAGATCCCAAACAGCCCAGTGAAGACTAGGAAAATTAAATGAAAACTAAGCTGCCATCCACCAGAGGGAAAACACAAATCGAAGTCTAAGTTCAGCCAAGTAAAATGCCTGAAAAAAACTAAATACTTTCCAGAAGAGTACAACAAAATCCAGAGTTTCTACAACACATTATTTACAATGTTTAGAATACAGCCTAAAATTACTCAGCATACGAAAAAAAAAAAAAAATGATGAATTCTTAAGAGAAAGTGCAATTAGAGAAAACTAATCATAGTTTCCCAGGTGTTGGAATTAGCAGACGTTTTAAAGCAGTTTTACAAGTATACACAAAGATGTAAAGGAAAATATGTTCACACTGAATTAAAACAGAATATCTCAGCAAAGAAACAGAAACTATAAAAAACACACGGAAATTCTGTCATTGGAAAATACAATATCTGAAATAAGAAATTCATTGGTGCATATTAATGGTACAATGTAGATAATAGAAGAATCAGCATACTTAAAGATAAATAAATAAAAATCATACAATCTGAGTTGCAGAGAGAACAAAGATTGAAAAAGCTTTAACATAGTTTCAGGAGTCTGTGGTATGCAATAAGTTTATTGTCTATGTATCTGGAATCTCAGAAAGAGATAAGAGAAAGAATGGGGTGAAAAAAATATATATATATAAATGAATAATGCCTGAAAAAGCTCACCAAAACCTAAGTAGCATTAATACAAAAAAAACCATGCTGAGACATATTTTTCCTCTTAATATTTTTTAATACATATGATGGTTTAAAGCAAAAATTATAATACTGTATTATGGGTTTTATAATGTGATATGTAAGACATAATACAACTGTAATATGAAAATGAAGGAGTATTTGGACCTCTACTGCTAAAAACCTTTTCTATTTTATAAGAACTAGTACAGTAACAATTCTAACTAGACTGAAAGGATAAGGATGTATCATAAAATCCCTAGAAAACTTACTAAAAAATAATGAAAAGATGTATAGTTAATAAGCCAATAGGTAAATTTAAATAAAACTCTAAAAAGTATTTTAATTATTTTTTGTTCAAAAAGAAGACAGAAAAGATGGAATGGAGAAACACACACACAAAAAGAGGATATTCTGTGGTCATAGAGTTGAAGTAAGAAAAAAATAAGAAAATATTTGTTTAAAGGAGAATAAAAAGAAGTCAAATAAAATGGTAAGTGTAAATCCAGTCATATCAATAGTGACATTAAAGTTAATGCACTAAACATTCCAGTTAAAAAGCAAATATTGTCAGAATGGATCTTCAAAAAGCAAGGTCTAACTATATGCTATCTACAAGAAACTTAAATACGAAGACATAGATAAGATTGAAAGCAAAGGGATAGAAAATAAACTGAGCACAGTGGCTCACGCCTGTAATCCTAACACTTTGGGAGGCCAAGGCAGGCAGATCACTTGAGGTCAGGAGTTCGAAACCAGCCTGGCCAACATGATGAAATCCCGTCTTTACTAAAAATACAAAAAATATCCAGGCGTGGTGACACATGCCTGTAATCCCAGCTACTCAGGAGGCTGAGGCAGGAAAACTGCTTAAACCTAGGAGGTGGAAGTTGCAGTGAGCCGAGATCTTGCCACTGTACTCCAGCCTAAGCAACAGAGCAAGACTCTGACAAAAAAAAAAAAAAAAAAAAAGAAGAAGAAGAAGAAAAGAAAATATATATACCATGCAAGTATAAAGAGCCTGGAATATCAATATCAGCTAAAGTAGACTTCAAAACAAAAAGTATCAATAGAGATATGAAAGATCATTTCATAATGATAAAATGGTTAGTTCATCAGAAAGCAGAGGGCCGGGTGTGGTGTCTCGCGCCTGTAATCCCAGCACTTTGGGAGGCTGGGCAGGTGGATCACCTGAGATCGGGGGTTCGAGACCAGCCTGACCAACATGGAGAAACCCTGCCTCTACTACCTGCCTCTACTAAAACTACAAACTTAGCCAAGTGTGGTGGTACATGCCTGTAATCCCAGCTACTTAGGAGGCTGAGGCAGGAGAATCGCTTGAACCCTGGAGGCGGAGGTTGCGGTGAGCCAAGATCACTCCATTGCACTGCAGCCTGAGCAACAAGAGTGAAACTCTGTTTAGAAAAAAAAATAAAAAATAAATAAAAAGCAGAGAGTCACAGCCCAGGAGATGTATCTACAAGTCACTGTGAGCCTTTCTCAGGGTGCTGCTTCAATCAAGAGTAGAAAAATATTAAACATCAACCCAAGGGGCATGGAAAATAAAATTAGAAAGCAGGGTGTTACTTTTATACCAAATAATAAATTATGCACAAAATTCTTATCCCCACAACACAAAGAAAGAGTCCTAGAGGCAGATTAGTTCAATGATAGCGAACGGGATGGTTGACGTTGTAGTCTTTGAGGTTAAACTTTTTTAAGTGAGACTGTTTTGTTTTAGTGACAAAGGGTGAAGGGGATACAATCAAAGTTATTATCATTTTAAATGGAATGGACAGCTTGAACATGGACTCATTAATCACACCCAGAACACCAGAGAACCAATTGAAGTCGGAAAGAGTTTTTAATAGAGCAAAAGAAGGAAAACAGCTAAGGTGGAAATTCTTACTTTCAAAAAATAAAACAGGCTGAGGGAAAAAAAATGTGTGTAGAATTGGTAATTTCAATACAATATTAATTTAATGAAATGTACCTGCTATTTTATCCGGAACAGTACTAGATATGAGAGAAATGTTTAAAATATGGACCTTCTCTTCAAGGTATATAATCTCTCTGAGAGAAGTGTGTATACATGGACAACCATTCAACTAAGCCGCTAAGACAACAGAGAGTTGCACTGAAGGCATATATAATTCTACCCTTTGAAACTTTCTTGGTGGCATTGTTAAATATGAAAGTCTAATGAGTAGACTGTGTTTGGCCCTATTATTGTGTTCCTTATGTTATCATATTCTCAATGAAAACTATAAAGAGTGTAAACTATAATTTTCTGTTTAACTATGACTCTACATTTCATTAGTGGAAAAAAATAGCCTATATAGGAAAAAAGGAAACATTAGCAAAAATGCTAATATTATAAGGACATACATAGCCCTAAAGGGACATGCAGCAGAGCATAAAGGTGTATGTACTGGAAGGCCAGCATAGTAGCATTGGTGTGAGAAGGCAGTTAGCTTAGTGATGAAGAATATGGATCCTGGAGTCAGGCTACCAGGGTTTGGAGCTTGGTTTTGGCATAGAAAAGTTGTTTAGCTTTGATAACTCTCAGATTCATCGTCTACACAATGAGGATAAATGTAGTATCAACCTTACAAACTGGTCACGCAGATTAAATTATATAATCCATGTAAAGTCCACAAAATGCCAGGCACATGACAAACACTCCTTAAAATACTGCTGTCTAGGGCTAAGTGGTATAACATAAAGAGAAGAGTCCCAGCTTTTCCATTAGTAGCTGAGTGAGTTTGTGAAGTCCCTTATCTCTAGGATAGAGGCATTGTTTTGCATGCTTGTAAAAAGAGAATAATTAATAATATTTGGCTCACAGTGAAAATGTTACTGGGAAAGAGAATAAGAACATGTAGGCAAAAAATATTTTGTAATAAGTAAAGTGTTAAACATACATGGGTTATTATTGCACTTAGCAATTCCCTTATTCCCCTTTAAAGAGATTTGGCTGCCTATATTTTTGACTGCTATGTTTGCAAATATATTCTCAGCACTTAAACCAATGATTGACACATTATATTACTCAATAAATATTGTTGAATGAACATATGAATACCACAGTTCTGTAATTCTGAAATTCATTTCGTTAGGCTTTGTATCTTCTTGAAATTAGTGCAGATGAAGAATCTGAAAAGAATTGTCACCTGTACTGCATTAGTGTTCTATTGCTGTGCAACAAAATTACCACAAACATAATGGCTCAGGACAACACCATTGTAGGTGTGAAGTCTGGCACAGTATTTGAAGTCTCCCAGGGTGAAATGAAGGTATTGGCTGGGCTGTATTTTCCTCTGGAAGTTCCTTCCAAGCTCATTCCAAGTTCAAGTTGTTGGCATATTTTAGTTCATTATGACTGAGTGTAGAGCTCATGTTCCCACATCCTTACTGGTTATCAACTATACTGCTCTCAACTCCTATAGGCTACCCATATCCCTTCGGATGGGGCCTGCTCTATAAGCAGTTCATAATAGAGAGGCAGCAGAATTTCCCTCATATCAAATCCCCCTCATGCTTCCAATCTCTCTGACTTCTTCTGCTCATCAGCGAGAGAAAAACTCTATGTTTAAAGGACAACTGGATAATCTTCCTTTTGATATACAACCAAGGGAATGATACCTCATCCCATGCAGAGGTTCCACCCATGCTTAAAGGGAAGGGAATTATACAAGAACAAGTATCACTGGGGTCATTCTTAGAATTCTGCCTGCCTCATACACTATATTGTAGCAACAAAGAAAGTCATAATACATTGGTGAAATTTTTTAAAGCTGGTAATAGAACATGTGTCCAAGATAGTCCTTTATTTTTTTTAATTGATGTGTTTAAATATGCAAGAGGAAGGTCTGGCAGGCTATAGACACTAGTCAGTTCCCAGTGGTTATCCCTGGGGAGTGAGAATAAGTCTGTCACAATAAATATGCTCTCCTTACAATTAAAAATAATAATAAGAGGGAAAAGTGTTCCTTTCACTCTGTTTTTCATCTTCCTAAAATGTAAATTCTAAATACATCTTTCTCCTCCATTTTAATTTGGCTCACAAATAATGCAACAGAGTCAAGTTAAATAATTTCTTCCTCTTTAAAGAATCTTTCTCCAAGAGTTTAGCAGATATTTCCTTATCAATCATCCTGAGTTCACACACCATGCTTCCCTAGATTCTTCCCTTAAGGTTCAGAAGGCACTGTTTTGCTGGTCCCAGTGGCAACAAAAACTTCTCAACTCTGCAAACCTTACTCTTCCACACTATGGTCTCAATACCGTTATTTTTATCAAGTAGGATAGATCTTGTCTACTTTTTTGTGCCCAAAGAAGGAAAATAAAAACTCAGAAGACCCTTCAGTTTAAAGAAAACTACTGTGCTGTACCCCAGCATAACTGCGCAAAGCATGTTTGCAGCAGTAGATTGGATTAGCTGTCTATTGTACAATAAATGAGTTAGAAATCCAAGCAGTAAGTGTGCTGACATTTTGTTGTAAAAATTCATGTGTCAAGAAGTCTTTGACAAGCAGTATTTCCATACTTAAATTGAGCAATGGATTGAAGCCTGAAAAAAAGCAAAGAGAATGTATTCTGCAGTTGTCTCTTAAATTGTGTTACCTATTGATAGTTTGCTACCATGGAAAAAGCAATCCCTCCAATATAAAGAGATTGCAAGCCCAGAAAACAGACTCTAATTAAATCAGTTATGTTGCATTATATCATGTGAACAATGTGTGTCTATGGCAATCTTTCTATGGATAAATTGAATTAAACTTATTTATAATTCAAATGTATATAAACATGGGCTACTTCATACATTGCCTGTCGTCTGTTCAAAACAGCTCTGAACTCTAAATATAACGGATTCATGTGTGGGGTACCAAAGAAATTTTATAACATATTTAAACCTCATTTTGATTTCTACATGGTAAACCTCTCAAATAAGCTAGAAACAGTCCAGAATTGGCTGTTTTATGTGCTTCAATACCAGCCCTTACACTGACTATCTACTCTTGTAGTTTCAATAATAATTTTCTTATTTGCCTCGGTATCCCATCTTTAACTACCCACACAAAGTTTGATGGCTTCACACTTTTTGAAAATACCACAGCAATATAACATATAAATCAAAAGCAATACCAGCTAAGCAGAGGCAGTCACCTTGAGTAACTTTCCTTAACTGCCTACTAAGGTTAGGAGTAAGATAGATCTTTCAGTGTGTTAGCAGTGTGTGATTTTATTTTTGTCACTATGATAACAGATTTTTCATTTAAAAATACATGTTTCTTCTTTACAAAAATATATATAAATCTTTCAAAGCACTGAGCAAACATGCATTTGACCACACATACTTTGAAAAACCAAAAGTGCTGCATAAGCTTTAAAAATTATCAATATTCCCAGTGTTTAACTTCTAAAAGTATGTTGGGTGGTGAGTGAAGCTGACTTTCTAGTTTTTTGTTTTGGTTAACTAAAAGATGGGCTTTAGTGTTCTATCTAGTACTACTGGTTGGACATATCCAAAGTCATTTCCCTGAATGCTTAATCTATGGTGAGGAATTAAAGACATGGGTTTCTTTAATTACATAATGTCCCTTTAGGGCATGTAATTAGTAAAAATGGAGCAAAAAGATGTTAAAGACAGAGCTAAGGAGCTGGGTGCAGTTGCTTACGCCTGTAATCCCAGCACTTTGGGAGGCCGAGGTGGACGGATCACCTGAAGTCAGGAGTTCGAGACCAGCCTGACCAACATGGAGAAACCCCATCTCTACTAAAAATATTTTTAAAAATTAGCCAGGCTTGGTGGTGCATACCTGTAATCCCAACTACTTGGGAGGCTGAGGCAGGAGAATCGCTTGAACCTGGGAGGTGGAGGTTGTGGTGAGCTGAGATCGCACCATTGCACTCCAGCCTGGGCAACAAGAGCGAAACTCCATCTCAAAAAAAAAAAAAAAGAGCTAAAGAAAAAGAATACAGCAAACAACAGAAATAACCATATGTTTGATCCTCAGAGTTCCATTTTCATGTCAAATAAAACTTTAAATAGTAAGTATCAAGTTTTTTAAACAGCATAAAATCTGGATAATGGAGATACGATTGAATTAGTTAAGACAATGCTAGCTACTTTGCCAGATGAAATCTGAAGTCTCAGTGCATTATCACAAAGGAGGCTTATTTCTCATTTAAAGTTCAGGGAGGAATGAAGAACAGGAACCCCACACAGTCATTCAGGGACCCAGGATGATGAAGGCTCTGCAGTCTTCAACAGCGGACTCCCAAAGTTACCCTGAGAGTCAACATCCAGCCAGCAGATGGAGCAAGGGGAGGAGTGGCACATCACAAATAGTTCATGGGTCAGGTCCTAGGCCTTCTAAAGTGATACTGTGCTATCCTCTTCTATCCACACCCTGTTGACTTGAACTCAGTACTATAGTAGTATAAATCTAAAGGCAAAGGAGGCTGGAAAATGTGATCTAGCTATGTGCCAAAGAGGAAAGGAACCTGGCTTAGGAAACTGCTAGCCAGTTTCAGCCAAACTACACATGCCCTCTTAACCTTCCATTCAAAAAAAGAAAAGAAACAACAGCAACACAAAAGAAATGTTCTCTTCTAGTAGAACGATTTAGTCTGACTTTTCCAGAACTTCCATTTCTCCAAGCCATTCAAACCCCATTCTTACTCTTATATTGAATGGTATGTCCATTCACATGACATTAGATAAAAGAAGAATCATAGAATATGGACATGAAAGGCAGATCAGAAACTTATGCAATTTAGTGCTCAAAAGTTTGTGGGCCAACTTGATTTGCTAATCTACAGTCTGTGCTTCTGGAGAGGAGAAGAAGGGGGAGTTCACAATCCACAAACCAATTTGTGTTGTTTCTGCAACACTGCAAAAGTGGGACTCATGAATATGCTAATGAAATTGCAATGAGAGTTTTGGCACTATTTCATCACCTCAACTAGATTAGAGAGTAATAACACTATGGGTTTACATATCTTCAGAAACTGCTGTGGTAGTAGAAAAAAATGAACCTGTGATATTTATAATGCGACAAAAATTACAACCATGCTACAAAAAAATGATAATTATTTTATAGGTAAGTAATAGTTTGCAGCACACACACACATACATGCAATAGTACACTATTAAGGTCTTTCACTGCTTTCCATGTTTTTGTTTTTTGGTGTTAATGTGAGTCTCTATTTGTGAATGGGCTCACAACTCTGTGCCTCCTTCCACAGATAGAAAACAAATATTAAAAAATGAAAATACTGGGGAGAAAATTTACTGGCAAGGCAGAAATCTTCTTTAGAAGCACTTAGCTTTTTTCTTTGATCCCTAAGACATCACCTTAGGGTTCTAAAAGCTGAGGACTTCAGTCATCAAGTTATGTCCCTGGACTCCGAGCCTGTCCCATGAATTCAAGCCTATTTAAGAGTTCATGCATGCACTGTTTGAAGGGAGTAGCCTCTTCAACAGGTAGGAAACTGCAGTAGAGGCCAAAAGATTAAAGATTAACTGAAAAAGTCTTTAACAGCTTCATTAAGCAGGCCCAAGCCACAATGAGCAGTCTGATCATTTTTTCCAAATGGCGTCCAGAGTACCTAATGTGATGCCTCAGCTGCGCAAATCCTCCTGTAATTTAAAAACTGCTCTGCCTCCCACTTGCAAGCAGTTCTCACTAGGACTTATACAAGGCATAAGAACATATGGGGAATAATAATCCATAGGTTCAACGATTTAGAATCCTATCTGATCCCTAAGGGATGAGGATGCTGTTGGTTACATAAACTGAGAGAAGGCCGCTGATATTCTCACTATGTTTTACAAGCACCTTATAAGAAAAGATACTTGGGTTTCTTTTACATTTGTTTAATCAAAAGAGAAGAACTATGTCTTCAGATAAGTGAGTAATAATAACCTTATTTTTTAAAAAAAAAAAGCCCCTAATGCTTTTTATAAACATCTCAAATAATATGAGGCTAGGCACCCACTCTTTTAGTATGTTAAATTTAATAATGTATAAGAGTATTAATATATTAAAATTAACAACATATTAATATATAATAAATAATAACAAATATTAACTAGTAATTAAAATTAATTGAAAATGATGTAATAATTAATTAAAATAATAAATAACAACAACTTTATGTGTTTTTTTAAAGCACCTAAATGTTTTTCATAAACATTATCTCAAGTAATGTGAGGCTAGGCACCCACTCACTTAGTATGTTAAATATCCAAATATGGTGAAATGATAAGGCTATTTATATAGAGCTCCCATTTTTCTGATGTGTCCATTCAGTTTGTAATTTTCAATACAACAAAAAATATTTTTACTAACTCCAGTGACACTTTCAGAGTATCCCTTACCCAGAATGTCTTCATTCTGAGGGTGATTAGGCACAGCTAAACTGAGAAGATTTTGCTCATAAAAAGGTTTGTTGAGATCTAGAAAAGTAAATAATTCATTCTGTTTAGAAACAGCACTGTACATGTTCTGACTTGTACCTTCTACATACTTATATTTGTGAGTGCACGTATGTGTATATGTGAGTAGATAGATAGATAGACAGACACAATCATAGGAGAGAAATGAAACAGTCAAACTAGATATTACCTTTGAATTAGTATACATTGTGAGTTTTGTGCTTACTTTGATCACAAACACACACCCAAATGCCTTAGGTAATATAGTGTCATAAATTAGCTCTAAGTTGGGATTTAGGAGACTTAACTTCTAGCTCAAAGTCTTTTTTTTTTTTCAGTTTGGTAAGATATGATGCAGTAATACCAAAGTTCCCTTCCAGTTATAAAACTCTGAGTTCTCCCTTTGCTTTGCCAATGGAGAGCTGGCCTCTGTGATCCTAAACACATCTCTACATTTCTCTGGATCTCATTTTGTAAAGCTGTAAAACTGTCTTATACGCGTGCTACCTATCTCACAGAGATAATGTAAGTGTTCTGGCTGCAATTGTCAATCAGAAATATTTGGATTGTAATGAGATTAATTCAGACAGCATATAATCTAGATGAAAGATATTAGGAAGATAAAAACAGAACCAAAAAGGATCATTTATATAGATTTATTTTTCTTTGTTCCTTTTTTGTCTCTCTTCAGACACACTTTATTTGAACAAGACCTTCAGTGGCTTGGTGTCAAAAATGACTTCAAAAAATAAAGATTGAAAATTAAAACTCCAAGAACTGCTGAAGGTAAAATTCTAGTGTGGGAAGGAAAAGCAATGTAGAATTCTCAGGTACATAAACGAGAAGAATTTCTTTTAATTTGTGTATCTATCAAAAAGTCAAGAACTTTTAGTTCTAGCTGGATCATAAAATAAGTGGCATATTTTTTTTTTTTTTTTTTTTTTTGAGACGGAGTCTCGCTCTGTGGCCCAGGCTGGAGTGCAGTGGCCGAATCTCAGCTCACTGCAAGCTCCGCCTCCCAGGTTCACGCCATTCTCCTGCCTCAGCCTCCCAAGTAGCTGGGACTACAGGCACCCGCCATCTCGCCCGGCTAGTTTTTTGTATTTTTTAGTAGAGACGGGGTTTCACCGTGTAGGCCAGGATGGTCTCGATCTCCTGACCTCATGATCCACCCATCTCGGCCTCCCAAAGTGCTGGGATTACAGGCTTGAGCCACCGCGCCCAGCCAAGTGGCATATTTTTACTCTGGAAAAGTAATATGCTCTGAAAAGCAGAAAGTGTAAATGCTATTTCATTTAATATGACCATTTAGTCTATTCTGTTCTATATTCTGGTTCTTAGACTCTTCTGTTAGTAAATCTCTTTGAGAACCTAACGAAAGCTATGGACTCTCTCTAGAAAAATATACATGCATGCGATTTTGCACATAAATTCAGAACCCCACTGGGCTACAGACCACAGGTTAATACTCCAGATTTACAATGTTACCACCCTGTTTAGAAACTGCCAGAGCTCTTGGATGAGAAGAGTCTGAATTTGTAGGGTTATTTACATAAATTTGCATATGCTATTCAATCTGCTCTACCTCTATGTTTATAAGATAAATTATTTAGTCTGACCTACTCCAATAGTATTCAAAGTCAATATCAGTGACATGATATACGTAAAATCCTTTAGCAGGTTTTTAAGCCAATCAATTTAATCACATCTCACAACCAAGGCATAGCTAGAAACACCCCAGCCAAAATGAAGATCGTTACCCCATGAGCTTTCATACAGTGAAGGTGGGCACACCCTGGCTTGGCCTTACCACAAAAAAATGTCCCAGCCCCTTCCTAATGTCCTCTGCACCCTGTGTAGCTCTAGAATGTAATGAAACTGCCCTTGGTAGTTTATTTACTAATCATCAAAGCTATTCTTTCATTACCTTCAGAATGTAATGGTTATTTTATGAAGACTCATTAAATTTAATGAGATACAGCCATGTTTATTGCCATCCTATAAAAGGAGTTGGGGGAGACCCATCTTCAGACTGACTCTTGCTTCTGTGGAGTACCAAAACTAAAATGTCAGCCATTCCACTGTACTCAGAGCAAGGCACTTAATAAACCAAAAGTTGTTCCCAAGAGTTGAAGTTGATTAGGATCAAGAATACCATTGTTGTTATGATTACTACAATATAGCATTATTAACAATAAGAGCAATAGTCTAATAATCATAACATCAATAATAATAACAGCAACTGATTATTGTGCACTTACAGCCTGCCAGGCATTAGCACATTACGTATTCTCTCATTTAATTTAGTTACATTACGTTGTTAAATATAAAACCAGAGGGTGCTACATTTTCATGTGTAATCTGAAGCCTCAGTACAATCTAAAGACTGTAAGGGAAGTGGCACCTTGTAAGAGCCCTACTGGAAAAGCAAAGGAGTAGACCTAGACCTCTAGGTCCCAAAGTCAAATCGGAAGAAAACCTACGCAGGAAATCCAGCTTCCCTCTTACGGAAAAGTTCCACCCTGTAATTTTGTAATCAGATCTCCCAGGTGGAACATCTTGCCTTAGTGCTCACCTAAAGCAGGGGCATCCAGTCTGCCAATAGTGATCAAGAACTGAAAAGTAACTGGCCAAGAACTGCTTATATGGAGTCTGAACACATGGAACTTGGAAACAGGAATTGTTGCCTCCATGGTCAGTCAGGTTGGAGTTGAAATTTTTGGCGGTCAACAGTGACTGGGAGACAATAACATTTTGTTTTGGTTGTTTTGCTTTGTTTTGTTTTAGATGGAGTCTCACTCTGTCCCCCAGGCTAGAGTGCAATGGCACTATCTCAGCCCACTGTAACCTCCGCCTCTCAGGTTCAAGCGATTCTCCTGTCTCAGCCTCCCGAGTAGCTGGGATTACAGGCGCATGCTGCCACATCTGGCTAAGTTTTTGTATTTTAGTAGAGACGGGGTTTTACTGTGTTACCCAGGCTGGTCTCAAACTCCTGAGCTCAGGTAATCCACCCGCCTCAGCCTCCCAAAGTGCTAGTATTACAGGCGTGAGCCACCGCGCCTGGCCGACAATAACTTTTATATGGCACCTTGTAGAATGAATTCTAGGTTTCTAAGTTTTATCACATTTAGTATATGAGAATTAAATTTTATGTTGAAAACCATAATTCCAGAATCTAAATGATGGGAATATTCATTATATTAATTTTGTCACTCAAAAAGAAAAAAAGAAAATGCTACACAGGCCCTGACGTTAAGTTACTTATCAATTGACCTTGCTTGTCTCCTCTTAAATGTTCTGTCTTCAACCCTGTCCCAAAGGGTGTTCAGCCTCACAGGAACCCAAAGAAGGACAGGCTGTTTTGGAAGGCAAGACAGAGAATATCCATTCCCCTCTGAGCCCAGATTCATTCCACTGAAGAATCTTCCACAGTATATAATTAATATTGTGCATATTGAAAGTAGAAATAGGCTTATGAGAAGATTTTCCTGAAATTTGTGACCTGCAGGAGTCTCAGAAAGTTGCAGTTCAGAGGCCAACCAGAAAAATAATCTAGATAAAGAAAGACTCCAGCAGAATATGTATTTTTTTTTTTCAAAAGATTTACTTCAGCCTACACAGAGTAAACAAGTTAACAACCAGATGAAACAAATAGAAAACAGTATAGTGCTGAGGTATGGAGTCTGAATAACAAATCCTCCCGGTCACCAGGAAAAAATAACTCTAAAGTAGGATGCTTATCTGACAATTTCTAACAATTCCGAAATTGCACTCAAAGCTACCTTACCAGGATTTTGTTTGCAAGCACCCACATGAGCTCATATGATGTCGTTACAATCTACTGGTCAATTTACTAGGAAAGAAGTTTCTCTCCAGGAATGACAGAGTCCCATAAGAAACTGTCCCTTAGAGAGTACAAATTGTTTTCTTCAGGAGCTAAAAGAAACTGTTTAGTAAGTTATTTTTCCCAAGCACAAATATGCAACCTGTGATCTGTTCTTATATCTCACCTAATCGCCAAAAAGAGAACTTCCTAATTGTGGAGATCAGGCATGCCATTTACATTCAGTTATGTTTACTGTCATACACACTATGGGATAGTTTTATTTTAAAAACACTGATTTATCATCATACTCAATACTTGTTTATTAAAGAGTGGTGTGAGGTAAGTACAAAATGTCATTGTTCTTAGAACCAGAATAGCTATATACATTTCTTAGGCCCCCTGATTCTATCATGTTAAACTATATAAAGGCAACAGATGCAAGTTAAGGTAGAAAAGAGTTTGTAGTTTTAAAATGGTGCATAATATGATTTATGGAGCAGCATGGTGCAACAGCGTAGAGCCTGAGTTTGCATCCAGATTAATACCTCTGTTAATCTCGGTCCCCTCTTTGAGCCCCGATAGCCTCATCTCTAAAATGAGGATCATAATAATAATAACTGCTTCATAGTGTTATTGAGAGGATTATATGAGATGATGAAAAATATGTTACATAGTGGCCTGGTACAAAGTAAGCTCCCAACAAATGACAAATATTATTAAAATTGGTAAAGGATAATTTAAAAATTATATTTATAGAGTTATTTTTGCCATTCTAAGAAATGAGCTAGAATCTCTAAGGAAACTTTGAAAGGTAATGTAAGCTTGTCTATGCTTATTTAGATGAGGTTGAGTGAAAGTCTATTCCTGTTTTAATGCAGTGATCTAATTAACCTTTTGCCAGGACTAAAATGACCTTGAATTGGTCTTATGACCTCAAATGCTTAATGTTGTTGACTTTAAACAGGCTTTTTGGGATGGTCAGAAATAACATCTGGTGAAATGAGCTAAAGGTCAAAATAATTTACTTTGTAATAAATAACAAATACGCTTTGCACTAGCTGCTTACAAATAGAAAGAAATGCATAAAATTCACTTGTCAAAGCAAGAAGGTAAGGTATTACATAAGGAATATAGAATCAATCAAAAAATTCCAAAAAGGATCCAGCATTGATTTTTAGTCTCACATCACTTATTTTATACCAGGAAGTGATTAAATTATTCATTTTTATAAACTAAAGAAATACATTTCCAACTAACATTAAAATGAAGTAAAGATGAATCTAATTAAACAACACTGATTTATCATCATAAACATTCCTGTCTCAGGCAGAGAAATCACTGAGCTATAGTGAAATGGAAAAGATAAATGTGGCTTGTGAAAATGTCAGAACTGAGAACTATATGATTTCTAAAACTCTTTCTTGTTTTACAAATATTTATGCTTCAAAAACCAAAACTCTAATGGGCATCTTTCACATTATCCACAAACTTTAGGGTGAATGACTCAGCCTATTTTATCAACAGAACCATGTATAGAAGATCGGTTTCAAAAGAGAATCCCAACTAAGAATAACATTACATTGTTTTAGCCATAACCAATAAATACAACTACATCTGATTTTTGTGCCTCTTATTGAAATTTTGGTGAGCTTTTTTCAGACTATTAATTTAGCAGATTTCTTTCTATTCATATAACTGTAAGTTGAGTTTCATTGCTACGTAAGAATTATTACTTGTGATATAGCACAAGTAGCCATCTCTTTTTATTTACAAATTCTGTTCAACTTTCACCTTCAATTCTGTTTGAAAGTTACAGCAAAAGGAAAGCATGAAAGCATTCAAATATACTGATATGTGTGCAGTCTGGAATCTTTATTCAAAATGAAATCAAGTTCAAATGCCTGCCTGCCCAGCATTGTTAAGGAAGATTTATAAGGCACCTCCTTATTGAAAATATATCCAGCATCTCCCTCTCCCCTGTAATAATTGTTGAGCTATTTAGTCAATATTTGGCTTCTGTGCATAGTTACCCACATTATGCAGAGCCACTTTATGCCTCTAGTGATCATGTAGGGCCATCACTCCTCCTTATATTCCTCTAAGTTCAAATGTTTACCTCTGTAGTGGCTCATTCAGTTATCATTTATATCAGTTATTGGTTAGAAGCTGATCATTCCAATCACTCCATTATTAATTTTTTATTGCCCCACATCATGGCCCATCCTTCAAGTGGTGTTTCAGAGCCTACACTGTTTCTTCTGAAAAAAAAAAAAAAATCAAGCTATACGTGCCAACAATTTGTAGTGCATTATCATTTGTAATGTCCTAATTATTTTACATAATCAATAACATCAAGTCGCTTTTCTTGGGGACTTTCTGTTTATTTACATTTTATTCCACACACGTCAGCTTCCATCAAGAGCAAAACCGATTTTCTTGTCCTGCATCTGCTCTCAAGACAACCTTAATTCACCATAAATCTATTTGTGTTCACTACATAGTTAGACCCAGTTGGTTATGTTGATATAATCCTAGGGCCAAACATGTCTTGCTCTACAAAACGAGACTTAAATATAACCTGGTATGCTACCCTGATGATGACCATGGTGACCGGAGGTAGTGTTTCATTTCATTGTTGTTATTTTTGCAGAGGTCTCTGTTTATGATGTGATGCATTTGGGCCTAAGCACATTAGCTGCATTATTCATTGGGTACATTTGTCAGAACATGCATGTGTATAAAGAACTAATGATCCATATTAAATTAATGGCACTATAAAAAAGAAAAATACTCCATACAAGCAGCTATGTCAGAAACTACAGACTTTGATAAACCATAGAAAGGACCTAATCAGATGAAGCATTGGACTGTTCTGTCTCCAAAATTACATTTCTAGAAATGTACTTGTACACAATGTTGGTTTTATTAAAACAAATTAATTCAGTCATTAAGGAATCATAAGGCAAGTGTCTCATAAGTCAGGACCTCCAGTGTAACAAATTGATTAAATGACTGTGTAATAGTCTCTTTAAACAAATCTAGTGTAACAAGTTAATAGATCTGCTCAATTACCATCCTGGGGTGATGAGGATGTGGGCGACTCTCTCATTAAATCTGGGAGATTGTTCTTAGGAGTTTTTTCCACTTTTCTCTCTCTTTTTCTGTCTAGGCTGTATTATGTTCTGGATTTGAGGCTCGTTTTCCAGCCTCTGAAAACTGATTGTTCTAATGGCAATTAAAAATAAAAAACTGAATTTGATGCTGCTGACTTCTCCAGTGGATTTGTCAGCTGCTGTTGCAAACCAGTTTGCTCGTGCGTGGTCTGTCTGTCTCTCTCTCTCTCTCTCTCTGTCCCTCTTCCCCATTCCATCCCAAGCCTAGGCATCTGCTGAAGGGCTGCAGGGCACCACCCATCGGCCACCACTCTGTCTTCAGTAACTAAAACAGCAAAATCTCTCTCAGATCAGGCTAGAGCTCTCCCTGGTTTGGCAAAATTTGTAGCAATGCATTCTAACCCGGGAAACTTGGGCGGCCCCAAGTGTCAGTGCCAGGTGAGAGGTGCAGGCAGAGGGCATTTAAGTTTCTTCTGAGTCGAGAGCTAAAATCGTTTTATTTTTAGCTACGGATTGATTTCAATGGAAAGTTTTTACACAGGCTTCCACATATGAGAGGGAAATTTGCCTACACATCCGCGGGCCTTCTCAACCTTCCTGCAGAGGCAGGGAGGGAAGAGTGATCCCAGAAAGTACTAGAGGTGGGTGGGGCTCCCAGTGAGGCAAGTATGGAATGAGAGTGGCCAAGATGAGGAAGGAGGTGGGGGAGTGGAGAGGAGAGAGGGAGGAGCGTTTGGGCCATAAACCCTACCTCGAAATCTCTCAAGCGATTCTTGCTTTAAGAAAAGCAGAACCCCTTTCTCTGGGGTATGCTGAAATCCTTTTATAGAAAGATGGTAGCCGAATGTGGAGGAGCTCAGGAAGCTTCCCCTCTCCTAACTCCAGAGATGTCAATCCCGGCTGGTTCTGGATTTGAGACAGTTCAGAGTAACTTCGAGGCTCTACCTTTCCTTGCAGGGTAACTTCCAGGCTCTGCCTTTCCTTAGGTGTTGATGCCCATGACATCCTTTCGCCAAAGGCCTTGGGAGAAAAATCTATTACCCCACTGCCATTTTGTTAAGTGTTTGCTCCTGCGATGTGACCCTGCCACTTTATCTGTTGGTTTTTATTTTCTGAGTGCATGTTGCCCATATGTTACTCTAATAGTTGCTATAATTCTTGAGCAATGGGGCTCGTATTTTACGGGGCTGAATTAAAAAGAATGCACTTTAATAAAAACCTGAGCAATACACTAATGGCCTGACATTGATGTATTTGCATAGAGATGAATTATACGGGCCTGCTTGACATGACTTTTAATAAATGATTGAGGAGGTTATTATAAGGATGCACTTTGGTGTGTGTTAACAGGTTATTTTAGTGCATCTATAGCCAAAACTGGGAGCAATGCAGTCCCGAGTACAGTCGCAAGATACTTTTTTGTCTTATGTCTTGTGACATTTATTGGGACCGCTCCGTCCCGATATTACAGTCACAAGCTACATTTTATTAACCATCAGTAACGTTAACTGTGAATGGAATCGGGAAATGAAAAGAAAAATGAGGCCCCCCCCCATATACCTCCACCCACATTAGATCTCAAGGTAGTCAATAATGAGTGTTTGATACCAGGAGCCCTCACTTCGGAAGTCACAGAGAGCTGGTTACACTCGCCTCGAACCGGGCAGGGAAGGCCGCCGTTCTCTCCGGAAACCGCAGGGCTAACTGCTGAGGAGGTGCGACGAGAAACCACCAAGTTAGAAATCGTCAGTGATGCGGGTGATTCAGGAAACTGTCTGTCTGGGTCCGGGAGTACGAAGATCTATAAGAACCTCCCTGAACACAGAAATCCGAGAGCTCACATGCTACTTAGATGAATTAAGCACCCAAGAGGATATATTTAAATACCAGCTTGCATGTGCAGTCTTTTGTCTTGCTTGAATTTCTTTTCTCCATGTGCATGTACTACCTAGCAAAACATAAACAATACAAAATTATTTGTAACTGAAGGCGGCTCTGCCTCCCCTTTCTCTGTCTTGGGGAGATTATCCAAACGCCCTCGCTTGCGGGATTTCGGAGACAGAGACTCGAGCCCCGCGCGTCCGCGCCTCGGCGCCCCCGGCCTGCTCCCGGCAGGCGCGCTGCGGGACAACAGTGCAGATGCAAACCGCTTTCTCGCAAAGAAAAAGGGAGTGGAGGAGAAAGTTTCCTCCCCGAGCCGGGGGAGCAGCAACAGATCAAAGGTCGGGGTAGGGTGGAGTGGGGGTGGGGGAAACTGCGGGACGCCTTGCTGTGTGCGTTTCGGGCGGCCTCACAGTGCCATTCTGCAAGAGTACCTGCTATCTCGAAAAGCTTTTGCCACTGCTGACTAAAGCGGGAGGGGGCAAGGGGCTCTCTCTGAGGCGGCTCCGGATTTGTGCATCCCCGCAGTGCGGCACCCGCAGTCTTGACTTCCCGGTCTCTGCCTGAACAGATGTTTTTTTCCCTCGCGGAGATTTGTAACTGATGTTGGGGACAGCTAGTGGGCGGTGCTAGCAACCTGTATCTGTTCTAGAACATACCTGGTGGGAGCTGTGGGGTAGGGTGGAGAGGCAGGAACGCAGGGAGACTGGGGCAGGGGACAAATCAAGCTGTGTGGGTAAATGTGAACGTATGAACACGCGTGTGTACACGAGTCTCTAAATGTGTCATTCATTACATTTTTTAAATGGTCAAGTCCAGCCGGGCGCGCTGGCTCACGCCTGTAATCCCAGCACTCTGGGAGACCGAGGTAGGCGGATCACCTGAGGTCAGAAGTTCGAGCGAGACCAGTCTGCCCAACATGGCGAAACCCTGTCTCTACTAAAAACAAACAAACAAACAAACAAATAAACAAAAATAGCCGGGCGTGGTGGCGGGCGCCTGTAACCCTAGCTACTCAGGAGGCTGAGGCAGGAGAATCACTTGAACCCGGGAGGCAAAGGTTGCAGTGAGCCGAGATCGCGCCACTGCACTCCAGCCTGGGCGACAAGAGCGAAACTCCGTCAAAAAAAAAAAAAAAATCAGCGTGGATGTGGTTGCCTTTTCGGTTTCAAAGTAATAACGAAGCAAGGAAGAGAGAAGACTGAAAACTACCCCCCGGAAACTAACACAGTGTGCCGGGATGTCTCTATCCAGGGAGCTGGAGGAAGAGGGCCCCTACTGGTATGCGAATTGCAAGGCCCAGGCTTCCCCAGCGACGCTCTGGCATCCGCTGTCCCCGCGCTGTACCTCCGCGATCCAGGGGACGCCCAGTGCACCAGGCCCTTTCCCCTGGGTCAGCGGAGGCGCAGGGCGTTGGCCACATCAGAGGTGCAAATTTACCCCGGGCCCTGGGGAGAATGGCGACAGCGTTCGGTACTCTACCTCGTGTGCGCGTCAGCGTTGGAGAGCCTGCCCGGCCTGCAGAGGGCGCAACAGGCACCGCTGGGGGGAGCCGGGCACCGCTGCTTCCAGGATCCGTAGCGCAGAGTTGCCGGCCAGACCCACTGGGGGCGTGCCCGGCGTGGGAAGCTCAGTCTGGGTCTCCGAAGCTTGCGCTGAAAACACTGGAGGTAGGGAAAGTAGGGAGAGCGTGCTGTGCTGGGCTCCACCCTGGACACCCCAGTTTCGTTCTCTGCAAAGCCATGCCTCTGGCAATGCTCTGGGGACGGCGATACCCAGGGATGATGGTACCACCGGTCTCGGGACCCCCCGGGAACTTGTCCTGCGGGAGGGAGTCCAGCTGGCCGCCCACTGGTAGCAGCAGTGGGTGGAGCGCACAGACACCGAGGCCCACGTGTGTCCAGCACCCCAGGCTGAGGTTGCAGGGCCCCCGGGGCCCGGAGCCTGCCCCCCTAGCACGAGGGAACTGGGCCAGGTGTGGCGACCAATGTCCTAAATCCCAAACAGACTTCGTTCGGTCGGGCTCAGTAAAGAATTTGCCTAAAGGTAGAAACTGAGCCAGAGAAGGAAACACAGTGCCGGGCACACCCAAGCTCACTTGAATTTCCTGGGCCTCGACATCCCCGAAAGTAGACGCAAGATGTATTATCAAGAACCTGGTGGCGTGCGGAGACTAGCTCCCCGAGATGCGCCATGACTGGATTTCAGCTCAGTCCAAACTGTGGGAGGGTCGCAGAGGAGAGAACACGCAAGGAAGGGTGTGTAAAGGAAGGGACAGGTGGACAACTGAAGGCAGCAACAGCTGGACAACCGAAGGCAGCGGCCACAGCTGCCCTTTCCTGCCCTTGGAGGGGAGGGTGGAGCTTCTGGGAAGATCCGGGGCCTGCAGCGCCCTTTCCACGACAGTTTCCACGCTTTACAGATTGCGCGATGGATACAGGTGTCGTGTCGCAGACGTGGTGCCGTCTGGGCTTAAAGCCGTCCATAAGCAAACTACAGAAGCCAGCCAATCCCGAGTGTTCTAATTGCCTTAGTCCTGGGATCACCCACGCAGCAAGTCCAGCCATGAAACCTGCCCCCATAGACACGAGCTTGCCCTCTCGTCCCCCTTACACCCATTGGACTCGACGCCCCAGCATGTGCAAAGAGGGCCAGCCTGAGCTTCTGTATGAGATTCTCCTGCGGGGTTGGGAGAGACTTCTTTCGCAGCAGATGAGAACAACACAGAGAAAACCGCATTTTTTGACTCCTCATTTAATCAAGACGAATTCCGATTTGTCTCATTTTGACCTTTGTCGTGATTGAAAGGGAATATTAACCCCTACAACTTCTGCATGTTTTCTTTCCAGGGCCTTTTAAAACCAGAGTTGTTCCTGGGAGCTCCAGCCTTTAGGTCCTTCAGGTCTCTCCTCACCTAAAGGGGAAGTTCTGGGAGGCCCAGGCCCAGCACAGCCTCTTCAGGCATTCGGAGAGATTCTATAGCTCCTTCCTGTAGGTAGAACCACAGAGCACATTCCAAACTCTTCCCATAGGAACAGTGGACCCAGTCCAGGAAGTCTTTCTCCTCCACATAAGGACCTTTTCTCCTGGGAAAAGCAGATTTCCCTCATTCTCTGCTCTTATACCAACCCTGCTCTTCAGAGAGCCTGGTTTGTGCCCGCATTGAGCGAGAAACGCAGGGTATGGGAAACGTGAGTTTTCTGTCCAGCTGGATAGGAGCAGATAAAATAAGACAGCAGGGAGTTCAGCTGTGTGACTGAGCCCGGAGGACCACCACAGGATTCCCCATTCCTATTCAATTCCCAGTCATGGGGTAGAGGATGCCAGATTCTGAGAGGCACAGGACTACACCTAAGGCTTTTCCTAGCCTCTCCTAGACAGCAGGGTGTCTGTTGCTGTAAGTCAGCATGATAGAGAAAGCACTGAAGAAAAGGAATTGAAAGATGAGGCCATTAAGGTAGAACACATACACTTTTTAGGGCACAGGGGCTCCTAAATACCCTGTTCTTCTGGGGGAAAGGGAAAAGAGTGGACTAAAAGAAACAGCATAATTGTAACATTGGCCAACAGGGTAGGAGGAAGTCGACTTCATCCCCCACACCACCAGTGAAGCCACTGCCACCTGCAGAAGGTTCTGCTGCAGGCCTCTCAAACCTTACTTAGCCTCCAAGGATCAGTTCACCAAGAAGAGTCTCTGAAGATGCAAAAGTCTCCACCCTGCATCCGGAGTTTTCAGGCACTGAGAATAGAATGAGGCAGACATGGAAGGTGACCGAGAAATGCTTCCAAGTCTTAATTAGAGAGAATCCTGTAACACTAGGAAACTCCAGTTAAAACATTTAGGAGTTAGTTGTGTTAATTTATCCCAAATTTTTGTCTCAAAGAAACTACTGTTGGAAATCTAAGTTTGGTATTGCAGCTCCTCTGATGGAGGCTGTGAGAGACATGAAACTCATCCATTTGCTACTTAAGCTGTGCATGCTATTTTTTCTAGCAGTTTGTCAAACTATTACGTGATAATCAGATGTAGAAGGGTGCAGTGGCTCATGCCTGTCAACCTAGCACTTTGGGAGGCTGAAACAGGCGGATCACCTAAGGTCAGGAGTTTGAGACCAGCCTGACCAACATGGAGAAACTCCATCTCTACTAAAAATACAAAATTAGCTGGGCGTGGTGGTGCATGCCTGTAATCCCAGCTACTCAGGAGGCTGAGGCAGGAGAATCGCTTGAACCTGGGCAGTGGAGGTTCCATTGAGTGGAGATCGTGCCATTGCACTCCAGCCTAGGCAAAAAAAGAAGACAACGATGACGACAAAGAAGAGACTCCTGTTGGCCTGAAGATCATTTCTCTCCGGAGTAAAATAAGGGATAGGGCTGCATTAAAGGTCTATCATTTTCTTTAAAACCATCAAGAGAATACAAAGTTTCCTATCACTTCTTATGGGGGGTGGGTGTGTGTGTGTACCTGAGCATGCACAATGTCCAGAGGATACAACAGGAAACAAGCAGTGTATGACCTTATGCCCTCAAAGTCTGACTATTCCAGGTCTAAAAGTTTTGCAAGAGGTAGTACTGCTATAGCTCTGTCCAGATTGTCACCCACTTTGGCCTATCAAGTCTCTCTGAGGCACTTTCTTCTCCTGGGCAAAACAACACAGCACTATACTACAGATGATAGATAGATAGATAGATAGATAGATAGATAGATAGATAGATAGATAGATGATAGATACTGTTCACTTGGAAACCATCATGGCCCTTGCAGGTAGAGCATGGGTCCTTGGCTGACACAGTCACCTTAAGTGTGCTGACAGCAAGGGCTCTTGGAGTCATCCATTTGTCCCTTACTTTCTATCTAATGGAAGTTAATGACAACGTGCTGATTTCATATTGGCCTTTGCAGTCCCTTTTTTCTCTTTGAATTCTGTTTATCAGGAAGACCTAGATAGGCAGTGAGATTGCTTTTTATATCAGAGGTACCGAAGCCCAAGTTTTCAATTGTATTTGCTGTTTGTACTGTTTCCCTGGTCCCCTGGCTTCACTGTGCTTCGGTAGTGTTGGGAGAGGTGTGCAAAAGTGGAGTAGATGGTCAAAGAGGAAGAACCTTCTGCCCATCAACTTCAGTTGGCAAGTAAGGCCCAAATTCACACTGCAAAAAGCAAGGTCTATGGGAGCTTTCCCTCTTAATCAAGAGCTGGTTCCCCTGATTCCTAGGGCTCTTGCTCTATTCTTTTGAGGGCTTGCTGCCTCCCTCCCTTTCTTATGCCCCAGGAAATCAACAGCAGCTTCAGCACCTCTCACCCACTCCCCCATCTCCTGCCTTCTTGCAACCTTGATTCTCTCAAAAGAAAGTCATATCCCTAGTTTTCAAAGGAAAGGTAAAAGGGGCAAATTCCAAATGCTCGGTCCTAACTTGAAACTCGGTGTCCCTTCTTTTCTTTGTGTCTCTTTTCTTTCCCTGAGGTTTTTGTTTGTTTCTTGGTTTTTTGTTTGTTTGTTGTTTGTTTGTTTTTTGTATTTCTCATCATCCAAGCAGACAGAATAATGTTGGAAGTGTGTCTCTGGCCGCGTCTTGTGGAGAGAAGATAAGTAGTACTGGCTTGTGAATCAGATCCAGGTTCTGTCCATGTCTGAGATTTCTTCATGGGAAGCACCAGTTATGACATATTTAGCCAAACTATGCAGCAATATTACAGGATATAATCATCAGCTCTTACATTTGTATGTCACTTTATAAAAACTTTTTGCTTTTGAATTTCACAACAACTTTGTGAAAGTTTAGTTTACATAATTGTATAAAGGAAGAAATGTCTGCGATCAAGTTACTGGCAAAAAATAGAAACCAGCACTAGGGCTCAAGTCTTCTCTCCCTAATGAAGTTAACGGTGGTGCTTCCTTTTATACCACATAGTGTCAGTCTGGTGGCATTTTCAAATGACTTTAAGTAATCATGAAAGATGCCTTCTTCAAGAATCTTTACTTTCAATAGACTACTCTTTATCCAGAGAACAAAGATAGGTCTATTAGATATGGTATTGATTATCTGTGCTATGTAACAAATTATCCCAAAATTTAATGGCTTAAAACAATAAACATGATCTGACACAGTTTCTAAGGGTCAGGAATCCTGGTGGATTCAGCTGGGTGGTTCTGCCTCAGGGCCTAGCATAAGCCTGCAGTCAAAATGTTGACCTGGAGCTGTCATCCTGTAAAGGCTTGCCTGGGACTGCAGGATCTGCTTCCAGGTTTCACCTACACTTCTTGCAAGTTGGGACTGATTTTTCAGATGCCTCAGTTCTTCACCACATGAACCTCTATATGGGGGCAACAATGTAGCTGGCTTCCTTCAGATCAAGTGATCCAAGAGAAAGAACAAGGAGAGTAACCTACACTGTATTCACTAGAAGCAAGACCCTGAATTTAACCCATACCCAGGAACACAGGAATTAGGATCCATCTTTTAAAGGAAGAAATAAAAATAATTTTTAAAATATTCAAAAACCACTTCAGGTAGTCAGGCTTTAAGGTTTACATAGAAGAAAACCTCCTTTGCTGTCATAACTTCTCTTCCCACTTTCACTTTTCATAATCTTTCCTTGGTTGCACAAGATAGCAGAGCTAGAGTTAAAGGCAATCTGAGATGGGGCCTTTCTTGATGGTGCTACTACTGCTGCTGTTGCTGCTGGTATGATGGTGATGGTGATGACAACAATGATGGCTACAACTTTCATAGCTTACTAGGAGCCAGGTACTATTCATATATATTAATTCATTTCATTCTCCAATAATTCTATGAAGTAGGTGCAATTATCATCCCTAATCTACCTGTGGAGACCTGCTCTCAATCACTATATGATCTCTTGATCATTGTGATCTTGTGGCAAGAATGAAAGATTCCTTATACACTCTCATTCACTTGAGACCATTTGGTTTTGAGAATAAAAACTGACAAATCCCTGCAGACCAAGTAAAGAGTACAGACAAGGAAGAAAAATCTAGGGTAAAAGGAAAAAGTTTCCAAAATTACTTTCAAGAGCTGAGCCACAGCATAAAATGCAAGGACCAAAGCTGGCAAATAATAAATAGAGAAATTACTATAAACCATGAACTCCTGTATGGAGTTCAGATTAAAGGCATGAAAATTTGTTGAATGTCTTTGTTTGAAGATGATTAGACCATGTAGTAATAACTAAGTCAATGGATTTTCAGCAATCTTAACTTCCTGTGGTCTGTGCACATAGATTTGTCCCAAACAATTTATTGATGATGGACAGTGTTTTCATAATTTACCCACTCAACCCCCCCAAAATAAAATTATATGTTACAGAGGTAAAAGAAATTTATAGACCAGCTTATTTCCTGATTTTGATGTATCTGTCCCTTATAATAAGTAAATACATAGGATAATTATGCCTCATAATTTCTTTTGGCTTTCCTGAGGTAGACATAGGCAAAATGTTATACCAGAAGGGTGGTAAGGCCCCTCTGAAAAAATAATTTGCACTTATTTAAATTACATAGTAAAAACTCTTTCCTGATAATGAGGAGGCAATCCATTTTCAAACATATCTTCAACCAAACTAGCCCTTATTCAAAGTATACTAAAATAGAAACTCTGAATGAAACTTCTACTTCAGAATTCTGGTCACCCACCAGTAGATAGCAAACACCACACAGACATTATGCTCTACACTTTAAAGTCTTCAAGTATGTTAGTCAATAAAAGTGGCTGCTTTGGAGCATCAGAACAAATGATGCACATCTAAACTTTTCATCTTTGGGTGACCGATGTTGGATCAAAGGGGAAGACTAGAGAGTGAACTCACTCTCAGATAAACTTTCAGTTTGTGGAACAACTCTAAGCCAATCTCTGAAACACTGAAGGCTCAATTTCAGGAAAATATCCTATTCCTTAGTCTTCCTGCTCAAACCGTCATTACTCCTCATTCAAACTTTCCATTAATAGGCTGGGAGAGAGGGTTATAGTGCTGTGTTTTCTACAGATCTTAAAAGGGGCTACATTAGGGAGAATATGCTTCTTCCTGAAACTCACAGTCTAAATGCTACAGAAGAAAAAAATGCACACTTTCCTGTCAAAAAAAAAGGAATAAAATAATTGTCCTGAATAACTGTTGAAAAAAAAAAAGTCACAAGAGGAGGAAAGAGCACTTTTTGCATGTATCTGTGTGTATGGCAAGAAGGAAGAAATTTGGTACAGAGAAACTTGTTCGAATTAACATAAAATAGAGTTTACAGAAGAAATCTACCACTTACCTTTGTTGTTACTACGAGATCCTATTGCCAGTGATTAACAAAGGAGCAACTGTGTCTTTAAACTATTCAGTGCTAGGAGTTCCCTAGTGGAATTTCACCTCGTGTGTGCGTGTGTGTGTGTGTGTGTGTGTGTCCCTGCTGATCATCAACTTAAAGGACAGGGCAGTGTGGGCAAGTTGATGTTGGTATAATAACATACTCATCTATTAATACACAATATTAGGCTCCAAAATGCTGCAAATGCACCCTGGTCTCTGTTACCTAGTAAAGCATTTCCAAGAAAAGCCAGCCTGCAGTCCAAATTGCTTACCCACTGAGCAATGAGGAAATTTCTAGAAGAGAATCAGTGGTTTTCAGTTCCCCCTCTTCCCACTGTCTCCAAAACAGGGAAAGGAATAGTGGATTAAACTGCTCACAAGCTTGGAAAGCCGCTCAACACACCACAGCTTCTGGGAAGAAAGGCATGGAGCTTGAAGTTACAGAATCCTGAATGTGAACCAAAGAGAAAATTACTCACCAAGTGGAAGAATTGAGCCTGGACTTTGGGGCCCAGAAAGAGAATTGAGTAGAAGCAGCGAATGCTGCTGGGACATGTAAGACACAGGTCCAGTGCCCTTCTCTTCCACTCTTTATCTCCCATGCAGCCCCATTGCCTTTTCCTTTTTAGGAAAAGAAACACACACCAACAAAAATGAAAAAGCAGTTTACCCTTTCTTTCAACACACACACACACACACACACACACACACACCCTTGTTTTTGTCTGTTTTCCATAAGCCTTTTTAAATGCGGTGGTCCATCAGGCCACGTGCTGTGACTTTTTTATTTTTAAAGCATGACCCAGTTAGCTTTAATGGTTGGTTGGCAGACTTAATCAGACGTTTTATGGTTGTTAATGCCATAAAATTTTTGAACCAAAATGAAAAATGATTCTTACTCTCTATTACTTAAGCTGCAGAGTGTCTCCTCAGTTTCCCCACCACACTAACCCTTGTGAAAAACTGTTCTTGTTGCACATAAATGGAAATAAATCAAACCAACCAAGAACAAGGGAATTAGGGGTAAGATGCCCCCCTTCTCTCTCGTTCCCAGTTTTACGGGGCCAGTTGCAACTGGGGGCTAGCTGGAGTCCTGCGTGGAAGTAAATTAACTGGAAACCTCAAGCCACTGCTGCAGTCAAGTAGAAAAAGGAACAAATGCCAGTGCAGCCTGGCCCCAGATCACGACTCTGCCTGCCACCCACACACCTCAGAGCACATCAGTACTCAGGGTGGCAAGCGCAAAGACCTGTCCGCCCTCTGCAGATTTGCCTGGGGAGTGGAATCCAGGCATCAGCTTTCACCTTTCTCAGATGCTCAGAATGGAAAGGTGAAGAGCTCAGAGGAGCGCTTCCTAAGGGATTTGTGAGAGTTTTCTTCCCACACCTCTAACTTGGAATAAATGCTATCAACCTGTTTACTTTTTGAGAAAAAGCTTCAATCTTAATTCCAAGTTTTCTGTGACTAGTACTACTATTTTACTGCTACTGCTACTGTTACTACTATTATTATATTCTGGAAATAACATTCTAATTACATTGTGAGTTTTTGTGTTTTTTTAGAAAGATAAATAAATAAAAAGTTGCTTGGGTTTTCAAGGCAGAAGAGGGGTGAGTAAAGGCTAAAAGAAATAAAGTAGAAAAAATGTTCTCATTTTCAAAAATTAAATGATAAAGTACAGTTGCAGGACAATAGGTGATGTGTCCTCCCTACCCACCCACCGCTGTCCTTTTATAAAAAGGGAAAGAAATATAGAGGGAGAGAGAAAGGAAAAAAGGAAGAGGAAGGCAGGAAGGAAGGAGGGAAGGAAGGAAGGAAGGAAGGAAGGAAGGAAGGAAGGAAGGAAGGAAGGAGAGGGGGGAAGGGAAGGGAAGAAAGGACAAGGGGAGGAAAGAAAAAAGGAAGGAAAATGAAAGAAGATAAAAGAAAGAAAGGAAGGTATTGTTCATAGCTAAAATAGAAATTATCCCAGCACAGCAAAGCCTCTTTCAAAATAGCTGCTCCTCTGAAGGACACATACCTTAGTCATACTAAGAAGACGGAAATTCAGAAGAGTTTGAAACTCCCTGAGAACTTCACAAACTAGAAAAAACAAAAAAGAGGGCAGATTTTCAGCCCTTCTGTTAAACTGTGCTATTAGCATTGCATTCTACAATAATTTCTCTTCAGGCAATTTCATTTTGTGGAATTTGTGAAAATTTTAGTTTTCAATTATTTTTTACTTTCAAGGGAAAAAACAGACCTATACTTTCTTTAGCCTGAAGAATCTACTGAACTCTATTGATTTTTTTTCTCTTTGAACACAAGCTCATTAACCCGAAACACTAAGGAGGTAATGATATTTCACTGAGTCTGAAACCAAGTGTCTAAAAACAAAAAGAGCCCAAAACAGTGATACCGCCCAGGCCTTCCCCCCCTCTTTTTTTTTTTTTTTTTCAAATTCAGCTGGAGAAGCTATGACATTGCTTTCTTAACCCTAAAAGATTTTTACACCAGTTAAAGGAAGCTGTGTTTAAATTCATCCTACTACAGTAATGTTTAGTAAAATCAAGGCTTCTGTCTTTCCACAATTTCTGCAGTCTTACAACTACAGGGGGAGAAATATTAGCATCAAATAGCAGTGCTACTCAACCAGCTAGCTCTGCTGCCTCCTCTAAGCTAATCAAATAGGCGCTGACTGAGGAGTTATCCTGGATATAGGGAAATGAGCTCTTCCCAACTGTCCCCCAACCCCAGGGACTTCCTGGAAAAGGAAAAAGCGATCACGAAGAAATTAGACAACACAGACATCAGAAGCAGCTAGTTAGCTAGACTAGTCTCTTCAAGAATCGCCATGAGTGGGACTGCATTTCTTTTATTTTCCTGTCCAGGAGAACGAGAAATGTGACATCACTCTTCCAAAGGAAAAAAAAAAAATTAAGTAACAGCTATTTCACCCAAGAAACCGATATACCATTTCTTTGTGGTGTTGACTTTTATTATTTGAGATCTCTGATGAGATCAGATGATCTGTACCCTTTCATTCAAGGCAACAGACGTCTTCAAACTGTTTTTTTAATTTGATTTATCCTTTGAAACAGAAAGTGCATTACATTTAACTGGTCTTGCAAAGGGGATTTTCTTCTCTTTACAAACCGAATTCCTTATATAAATTAATAAATGTTAAAGATGCTAATATATCACCATTATTAGCTTAAAAAAGAAAACAATTTACATATTCTATAGTATTCTTATGATACAAAACACTTCAAATTCAATTACAGCAACTAAATGGATTTTTATGTTTCAGACCCAGAGCGGTTGTAACAATTCCCACCATCTACTTTAACACGCATTTTTATCAGAATGGAGTTAAATACAAGCTATTGTAGCCCCTCCCTCCCCAATACTTTCTTTAAATCACTAATAAATAGCAACAAACGACTGTGCAATTTCAGAGAGGAACAGGGAGGCAGGTGAGAGGCCTTCCCTGGTTCCCACGTCTTCCACTTCAAGTCCAGGGGTTGCGGGAGCGCAGTGCAGATCCAAGGGGTGGGCAGGGCACGGCAGGGGGAGAAGAGGTGAAGGGCAAAGGTGAGATTCTGCAAATCCAAACAGGAAAGAGGAACGAGAGGAGGGGCCGGAGAAGGTGATGGCATTCTATTCTACGCTTCTCAAATGAAGTTCAAAATAAAAGGGAAGGTGTGGCTTGAGTCGCTCTTCAAAGGGGAGGAGGAGAAGGAAGAAGGTCCATCTTTTTATACGAAATTCAAAAAATCATTTTACATTTTAAATATTCACAATAAAGTAACTTCTAGTCAGTGTAACTCACGATTTATTTACAAAGAGCCTTCAACAGGTTACTTTAGTCGCACAGCAGTGTGGGGGGGGAGAAACCTCCCTCTTCCCATCGGTGGCAGCGCCCGCCCGCTTGGCTCCGAGGTCCCGCGCGCGGTGGGCGTGAACCCTTCCACAGCACCTCTCGGCGCCCCCTACCCCGCCGCCCGCGGGGGCAAAAGCTGGGGGCGAGGGGGACCAGGGCTCTGAGGCCGCTGCCCGCCAATGGGGATAGGGCTGGGACCGTCGCCTAGCTGCGGGTTTCAGTAGCGTCATTTACGCCGTGCATTTGGTGGTCTTCCTTGCCTTGTCAACCCCGGAGTCTCTCTCCCCCACATCCCCTCCCACAACTTCAAGGTTAAAAAAATAGATATGTACATCTCAAAAATAGCAAAGGGTCCCCTCAGGCAGGGCCGGGTCCTCCGGGCCCCGAGGGGCGGCCAGGCGCGGCGTGCGCGGTCCCCGCGCCCCTCGCGGCCCCAGAAGTGGAGGCCAGAGCCGGGAAGGTGCGGCGGGCGGCGGTGTTCAGGATGAGCTCTCCGGCTCGGACGCGTGCAGTAGGAGGCCGCCGCCGCTGCTGCTGGACTTGTGCTTCTTCAGCAGCTGCGTGATTTTCTCGTCGTCCGAGTTGGGATCCAGAGGCTTGTTGTAGTCGTCGTCCTCTTCCTCGTTCTCCGAGGCCCCCTTGAGGCGCTCAGTCTCCGAGTCCTGCTTCTTCTTGGCCGTGGCCATCTCGGCTGCGTGCTTCTTCCTCCACTTGGTCCGGCGGTTCTGGAACCAGACCTGAAGGCGGAGAAAAGGGAGGAGAGGGGAGACAAGGGAGAGGAATTGAACTAGCAGATGCAGGCCGTGCTACCACCCCCGCATCTCGATGGCCCTCCCGCGGCCCCCCGAAGGCCTGCTGCCCTCCCTTGCAACCCTCCCTTGTCTCAGCCGTTAAAGTCAGTCTCTGTCGCCCCAAGCCCCCCCCCCAAGTAGCTGGCACTAACAAACTGACCCCCGTTGCCATAGCGATGGTAACACAAGATTATTGAGGTTGTCAGCGAGAGAGTTCTCAAAAGTAAAAACAAAACTTGGAAAGTTAAAAATGAGTGTCCCTAAAAGTGGGTTCACTTTCCTGCCTTCTAGTTTGAAGTTGAAAACTTTTCCCCCTTCATAAAGTTGCCCCACAGTGGCTGTGATTTTATTCCTTATTTACTTTCTTAAATTAAGAAATTTCAAACAACCTGACATGTACTTGCTTTTTGATTAGATTGTAGGGGGAAAGCATAGCATTTGCCCCAATTACTTCTGTTCTCCTTTTCACTTTTGAACATTTGTTTGTTTCACTTAATCTCAGATCTGAATGTGTACAAACATGGTAGATAAAAAATATCCTCCCTGTTTTTACTTTCAATGTATGGTGCACTTAAAAAAAATCTGTTAAAACACAAACTTCAAGTCGCCTTTAATGTTTTTCATAAGCCCAAAGTAAAGCGAAGGCTAGAATTATCATTGGTTATTTTTAAAACGGAAATATTGTCAATTACATTATTTTCCACAATTGGCATGTCTATTCTTTCAAGTGTTATTTTAACTATGTTCCTGCCCAAGACATTTCATACAAATATTTTTAAGCTTATTCGTGATGCTTGACATATATTTTAGCTAAAGCATCAGCAAGAAGCAACCTATTTTCCAGAGATACTGAATTATCCTCCCTTTATTCTGTCTTCCATTATGTATTTTATCTAGAGAATCAGAATTGTTAAGAAAGCGATCTTTATTTTCTTTATACAGCTATAATAATTCACTTCTAGCCATATAGACATATTTACGGTGAAAAAGGAAGACCTCCAGATTATCGCAGTAGGCTCTGTACCAACCTACTGCAAAAATAATTTTAACTGTGATGGTATCCTAATGGCCACATACAGAATCACTCCTGAAATGTATTTTATGATGGCTGTCCAGGGGGAAATACACTAGCCAGCAGACATGGCTAATGTTATTCCTACTTAATTTAAGGAGCAACAATAGAACTAATGAAAACAGACTCACACCCCAAAGAAACAAACATAACAAACTGAAAAAGAAGGACAAAAGAGACTATTGGAAATACAGGAAACCATCAGATTGAATTTACCCAGCTTGTTCAATCCCTTTATTTTTTAGGAAAAAAATTTCTGAAATTTGTTTCCCTGGAAATATACTGTACAACTCAATTATAAGGAAAGTGATATTTTAATTATAAATTGTTGTCATGAATACTACAAATCTTAAATCTGTTGATAAACTTATTTTAAACCAAATTCAGGCCTACAATTTAGTAATAATCTTGTCAATTCATTTGTAAAATTACTATTCCAAAGCGATTGCCTTAAGCTAAGATAAAAAACAGGTTCATCTATGGTAAGTGGTTAGATCCTGTGGATTTATTTATTTTTACTTGCAAATTAATAGAGTAGCCCTGTAATACTGATCTACATTAGGAAATTATATAACTAGTGGAGCCTGAATTGACAAACAAAAACTTGGATATCTCTACAGATAGGATATATAGAAGCTGTCTGACTGGCCTGATCTATTCTCTGGGCTGATATTTCATTAATGCTTTTATTCTCTAATAATGGTGAGTCCCCCAGCACATGCTGCTATCGAGATTAACCTAATTTCAAAGGCTGGGGCTTGATTCCTTTTGTTCATCAAGAGTTTGCCTGCCTGCAAGACCCCAGCGTAGTCCCCACCCTCCTTCACTACTCTCAACTTCTCCCCAGGCTCCTCCGACTCGCACCTCCCAGGCAACTGTTTGTCAGTTTTGCTGGGGGGGGTGGGGGGTGTGTGCGCGCCCATGTGTGTGTGCGCGCGCGCGCGCTCGTGACAGGTGCGGTACCGATCCCTCTAGGTGTACAAGGTCCACTCACCTTAACCTGACTCTCCGTCATCCCCAACGAATAGGCCAAACGAGCCCTCTCGGGCCCCGCCAAGTATTTTGTTTGTTCGAAAGTCTTCTCCAGGGCGAAGATCTGCTGTCCGGAAAAAGTGGGTCTCGTGTGTTTTCTCTTCCCGTCTTTGTCCAACAAAATGGATCCTTGATCTGTGAGAACCAATAAACAACGAGAGAGGGGGGAAAACAATCGGTTACAAGCGGCTGCACTGGGGGAAAAAACGAACTCGAAAAACAACGTTTTGTGGGAAAAGAAAGCTCAGTCTGTGGCGTACACCAGAAGTGTAGTGGCGCTTCCAGCCTAACGGCGCGTCTCCCTTTGCCTTTTTACATCCACCTGTTTTTTAAAAGCCTTGTGTTTGGCGCAGCAGTAAATACCTTCTGCTCAACACCGACGTCAAACAGCTAGGGAGCCTATTGCTAAAGTTTGCCAGAGCCTAATCGCAAGGCCCTATTAAATTAACGAGTGCCGGAAAAAGGCCACTCTCCCCTCCTAATCCAGTCGGTGCTCGTTCGGCCCCGGAGCCTTTGCATGAGGATAACTAGATTTTTTTCTTTTCCTTCAACGCTTCCTTAACCTGTGTCCAGGCAACAAAGGGGTCCTTGTTTTTGCACACAAGAGAGCTAAGTCGCCCCCAAGTCTAACGTCGCTGCAGCCGAGGGGGAAGAGGGGAGGAGGGAAAAGGAACAGCCTTTGTTGGAGGCCCCTAATACGGCCATCAAAACCGATACAATAGCGTCTCCCTGGCACCCCGCTAGGCCCGGTCCCCACCGTCCCCGGGCTTTCCCAACTTCCTGCAGTTACCGCTGCTCAGCCGCACTAAGGAGGTCCGGAGACTTGGAAGAAACTTCCGAGACTCGCTCAAAAGCGAAGAACCGATCGAGAAAAGAACCCCAGGCTGGGCCCTGAAGTACACCTGGAAGGCTAGAAACCTCCGCGGCGCTGCGGCCGACTGCCCTGAAGACTAGCGCGATCTTGGGGCAACTCAGTATGCCTCAAGCAAGGTCTTTGCGGGATGGTACATTTTCCCCAGGCCGTGTCCCTTCACCTCGCTCTTCCCCTGGCTCTTTCTTGTGTTAGGGTGTTGAGCTCCACGATGTCCCCAGATGTGCCCAGACGCAACGTGTGCCAGCCCCTAGAGTGGAGGCAGGTGGGAAAGCGCGGGCCCAGCGCTGGGGAGCGGCTGGAAGCGCTCGCCCTGCCCCGGGGACGCTGGCCTGTCTTCAATGGGCTCAGCCAGGCCGAGTGTACTCAGGCGGCGAGGGCGAAGAGGTCTCCTCCTGGGAGAGGAGTGCACGCAAATACACCCACTTCCCGAGCAGTGGAGGGCTCACCGCTGCCGGACCTCACTGCTTCGAAGAGAGGCAGCGGGTTAGGCTGGCAAAGGCGGAATGGGGCCCTGGACGGCAGGCAGGAGAGGGGAAAGTAGGGATGCAGTGGCCTCTCCTCCCCATCACTCCAACCCAGGCCAGGCCTGTGGTCCTGGCAGGCCGTTTCAGGAACAGCCAGGGGCTCGGACTAGACACACGTCCCGCACCGCGTTGTGGTCCACACGCACACACACACACCAGCTCAGCCCAGGCGTACTCAAGACTTAGAGAGACGGAGGCGCTTGGATGCAGCCACGCGAGCTCAGGAAAGCGAGAATCCCTTTCTGGAAGCCTTGGCCCAACCTAACTGGTGTGATTCCGGCGCTGCCAAACTACTGGGGCGGGCCACAGGATGGACCGAGCGGCATGCACACCAGGGGCCGCGACCCGGGAGTGGGCAGAACAGGCACGGCAGGCGGGCATCGGGGCGCGGGTGGTCGTACTCACGAGGGGTACAGGCCAGGCGTGCGTCCCTCCAGGGCGGGCTCTGCATCACTCCCGGCCAGAAGATGGGCGTCCGGCCGGGCAGCTCAGCCAGCGGCTTGGGGTACCGGCCCACGGCGGCCACCGCCGCGGCGCTGGGGCTGAAGTAGAGCCCGGGCGGCGGCGGCGGCGGGCTCAGGCTGCTAAAGCGGGGCAGTCCAGCCAGCAGCCCCGCCGGGGATGAGGCGGCGGCTGCGGCCGCGGCAGCAGCTGCGGCGGCGGCAGAGGCAGAGGAGGCAGAGGCGGACGAGGAAGAGGAGGAGGAGGAACCGGAGGGCGAGGCGGAGGGCAGGGCGGCCCCCGAGGCCACGGGCATGGAGGGCCGGCTCAGGATGTCGTTGATACCATGTGGGGTGGCGGCCGAGAGCTGCTGCGGGGGGCTGCCAAGGGATGAGAGGCCCCCCGTGGCCGGGGGCTTCAGGCCGCCTGGGTTGTGGGTGCCCAGCGGCGGGGACGGCGACGAGGAGGACGACGATGAGGACGAGGAAGAAGGGGGGCCGGTAGGCAGCGGGGGATACGCGGCAGGGTACAGCGGGGTCTTCATCTCGGCCATGCTGTGCAGGGCGGCCAGTGGCGGGCTGCTGAGCAGGAATGCGCTCTGCCGGGTGCCCTCCATTGCCCCCACCGCTAACATCCCACGGCCAGGCCGGAGCCCGTAGCCTTGCAGCGAGGGCGCTGGCTGGTGCCCCTGGCGGGGCTCTGAGGAGCCGGAAGCGCCGAGGGCACGAGCGGAGAGGCACTCGGCGCGCCCGGAGGCGAGCTGCCAATTGGGCCAAGAATGCCGCCGCCGGGAGTTGCTCCTCTAGCTGCGCAGCAGAGATGTCCAAACCTTCCACGCGGGAGGCGGCAGCTCGCCGAGAAAAGCAGGCGTCCCGGCGGGCTAGGCAGTCCTTTCGTTCCGCGAGTCCTAGATTCGATCCCCGGCTCTTCTCTCTTCTTCACTTTCCCTAGTTGTTCAAAGGGCGCTACTTCTCATCTTCTGCCCCCGAGAAATAAGCAAAACAAAACCCAGGCTGGCTCCGGAGAGTTTGTAGCAAAGTTAGTTGCCTAATCTCCACTTTGAAGTTGGAGGGTGGGGGTGGCTTGCTTTCTCTGGGGAGGTTCAAAGTACGCCGTGTGCAGCCCGTGGCGCTCCTCTGGTCTTACTGGGATGCGCTGCTCTTTCGGCCGCGCGGCTGATTCGCATTCGGCGCTCACCGTGCCCGGGAAGAAAGCGCATCTAGCCCGCGGGAGATCTAGCCTCTGGGCCGGCTTCCTCCACCCGCGCTGCCCCGGGCTGCTGAGCCAGAAAGGGCAGTGCCACCGATCCCCGCAGCTCCCAGATCCTCACCTCCACCCGCCTTGCCCTCTGGGCCACGGGGCACTGGTGTTGCAATATTGAAAAGAAAAAGGGGGAGGAAAAAGCACAGAAAAACCAAAGACTAAGTGTGAAAAGTCTGACCGCTGGGTTTCCGCGCCGCTCGTCAGTCCACCTCTGTAAACGGGCCTAGCGACCCCCGCCCCACCCCCGCGCCCTCTCTCCCTCTCACTCTCCGCCTTTGACTCTCCTCTCTGGCATTTTCTTCGCGGCTTCCCAGGCTTCGCTCTTCTAAGTCCTGTCCTCTGGCCAAACTGACCCTCTTCGCGGCTCCTCCGCTCTTTCTCTCCTCTCCTCTCTCCCCCCGGGCCTGACAGTTCGGATGAAGCTCTCAAAGGTAATAAAACATTTGCATCACTCCCTACCCCTCTTTAGCTGGGGGACGAAAGGGAGGGGAAAGTGGGGGACCAAAATGAGAACTTTGAGGGACGTCACTCCAAGGCGGCCGGGGCCGGGGAGCCGGGCGCAGACCGGGGGCGTAACCACCGTGTCCAATAGCGTACCGCCTCGACCCTCGCGTCGCCCCTGGGGCACGCCCACTCGGGGCGCCGCGCCCTCTGATTGGCTGAGGCGGGCGAGACCTAGGGCCGCGCCCATCTAGTCCCCTCCCGCTCCCTACATCATTCTTTTGTGGGCGGGGCCAGGAGGGGCGGGAGCTGGCGAGTGGTGGGGTTCCGCGGTGGGGCACGCCCACTCGGGGCGCCGCGCCCTCTGATTGGCTGAGGCGGGCGAGACCTAGGGCCGCGCCCACCTAGTCCCCTCCCGCTCCCTACATCATTCTTTTGTGGGCGGGGCCAGGAGGGGCGGGAGCTGGCGAGTGGTGGGGTTCCGCGGTGGGGCCAGTGGCCGCCTCAATTAATTGTGTTAAATAAAATGAGAAAGGGGAGGGGGAAGCAGAGAAGAAGAGGGTATTACTTTTTAAAGAGAGGAATAATGAAAACTCAGCCCTTTTATGGAAAAGCAGTTCATATTCTTCCCTTGCTTCCCCACTAGCCCGCTCGCGTCATCCTATCCCCTTCCCCCACTAGCTGTGGAGGGCGCCTCACCTCGAACTAAGTCTGGTCCCTTGTAAAATGGAGCTAATGGAGCAGGCAGCCGGCGCAGCCCTGGCCTGGCTCCTTCTTTTGAAGGGATTAATTAAAGGCCATCTGGGCTCTCCCAGAATTGTGTAAATTAATTTGTTGCTCCTTAAGCCTATAGCTGTCCTTAATCCCCTTGTAGGCCGAAGGATCGTCCGACCTTCCATCTTTCCACCTCCTGCTTTCCTTTTCTGTTCTTTCTCTTCCACTTTATTTTTTCTCATTCCCGAGTTTCCCCCCCCCCATCGCTTCCCACCGCGTTCATTCTCATTTATGGGTTACTCAATTCGCTGAAAACTGAATCCGTTTAATAGGAATATTTATCTGTCAGGTGATGTTTAGATCTGAGAACAGTGAGGGAGTTTTTTTCCTTAACTTTTTTCCCTTTGATTGTTGTTGTTATTTCTTTTGGGTTTACATGGGGGTAGAATCATCAACATTCAGGCGGAAACTTTAGTTATAGAAGTATCTAGGTACGTCCTGGGAACTGTAAGCTTTTGAAAACCCTCTCCAAAACTCTGGCCCCTACTCTCAATTCTAGAGTTGCTACAGGAGATGGAGATGTCCCAGCTCCTGGGCAGTGGTGGTAGGATGTCTATCTAGAGTTTAGGAGTTGAAGGGTGATTTCCTTTACTCTCTCAATCTCTTCCATCTCTGACTGGTCTCTACGTTCCCGACAGGGTTGAACCGCGGGCTGAAGAAGGAAAATCCTTTGACAATTTTGGAAATTCAGCATGTTAAAGTCACACACCATTGGAAGGTGGTCGCTACAGCAAATTTGGATGAGATCATTAATTACAATTTTAATGCGCAGAAAACAGAAATAAACGCAATAAATGGCTCAGTAATAAAACTTGATCAGCACCACCGACGGATGGAGTTTAGCCATCGGTGTCAAAGCGCTCATTTGTGTACAAGTACGAAAAGCCAAGAGGGCGTACTCCTCTTCGATAACCTTCGCTTACTTAAGCACTAGTTTTTAAGGGTCAGCTTGAGCTTGAGTTTGAAACTGGGGGAAGGAAGGGTTATATTTGCCAGTTTTATTTCCTTCTAACATAGAAGCAATGTTATTTGGTCCTCCTCTTCCTTTATCTTTCTTCATTAACTTCACGACTGGCTTAAATCTATTATTTCATGGACTTTAGAATCTGACCTGGGGGAAGGTGAAGTCCTTCGTCAGAATGAACAATGCTAAGGAGTCAAGCCAAGACTCTTGCTTCAGAAGAGAATTGCTGTGCGGACCGTCTGCATTTCCCCGCGGGGATCCAGTGCTTGGGTCTAAACCCCAGCGCCCTGCCACCTCGGCCAGGAGACTGCGGGAGGATGGTGGTAGGCATAGCCGGTCCTAGCCTTGAAACTGGGGCGCCTATGTCTCTGGCTTCGTTACAAACGAAACCTTTCTCGCCTTCGGACACTCCACCCTGGCGGTGGCACCCAACCTTCAGTCTCCACTCTGCGCCTGGCCCTCCAGCGACCTCCCCATATCCTCCAGGACACTGCATTCTGAAGGACTAGGTAGGAATTGGGAGGAAAAGAGGTTAGTCATTCCCAAATATTTCAATGTTAAAGAGTGATCCCCTTTTTATCTCATGTAAATATTATGAGTCGGAAGAGAGTTGAACATTTCCCTACCGAGAATATTAGTATCTACTACTGGGGGCGGGGTTGCCAAAGAGAGACAAGGGGGAGAGATTGAGACTGAGATTCAACTCAATTCAACTCCGGGTGAACTGTCTTGAGTAAATAGTGGCAACGCTTGGTGTAAAGATGTCTCCATCGTTCACTTTTATGTATCATTTGCATTGCCAAATTAAAATGGCAACATTGTTCTTAATTATTACAATAAAAAAAATCCGGATCCCTGTACCTTGATCCCTGGTAGTGAGGGGGTGAGCCCTGGGTGCTCGATCCCGCGTGGGGCATTGTGTATTGCAGACGCACGCTGGGCAGCGCTGGAAGATAGGCCGGTGCCTCCTGCCAGCTACTGGTTGTAGTGGATCTGCTGCGTGTCTACAGCTGGGTGCGGTAAGAACGACGGAGCGTCCTCGGAGAGGTTGGGCTGTCCCCTGTCACTCCCGGGGGAAGATCTCCCTGCCCTCCGCTCTAACTGTGGGGTTGAAACCAGTTTCAGGACCCGAGTCCTGGAGAAGCTAACGCTGACGGGGAGGCCTGTTTCTGGTGGGGCAGTCCAAAGCACTGCGTTCAGATTCCTTTGAGAGTCAGGACTTGCTCTTTCTTTGGGATCCTCCGAAACCAGCATGCCTTCCCGCCCACGACCTAATAAAGTGGGACTATTTTCAAGTACCCCTCGGGAGCGGAAGGTGTAACATGTGGTCGCAAGGATCCCGACGCATCTCTACACAGTATATCTAATGGGGATGGGGGGCTCTCTTTGAAAGCAAATGATTTGCATTTTAATTGAAAAATAAATGAAAGCGGCTTGGCAAATTCTGAGGTTGCAAAAAGGGTTAAAAGGGTAGCGGTGAGGAAGGTTCTGTGCTCCTCGACTTTGAGGCTGGAAACAACAGCGTTTGTTTTCTGGTTACTGTTTTTAGCCTGCTGGCACTCTTACCTAGCCTGTGCTGTCCACTTGACCTCCCTACCCACAGTCTAATCCTTGACTCAGAAATGCCAAGCGCGTTTTGATACTTGTTTTAAGTTAAAAGAACAGCCACCAAATTCAAGGTAACTAACGGAATGAATGCAAATGAACTCTCAGCTAAACGTTCTAACCTTCTGAAGGGAGGGATGATAACGCTTCTGCCTCAAATATAGTAACGTCAAATGTCGGGATACTCAAGTGTAGCCGCAGAAAGTCAATTTCTATTCTGCAAAAAAAGGGGATGGGGTGAGGGATGGGGAGAGGAATGAAAGGAATTATGTGTGTGTTTCAGTCCAAAAATCTCTCTAAAATGCAGTTGCTTGAAGTGTCTGGATGACTTCTTTAATAACTCCATTTCACCCGACGAATAGGGCCTGTTTGTACTGAACCCCTAGGGCAGACGGGTTTAACTAAATGTTATAAAAGGATTGAGCTGATTGCTGGGTAGGAATACAAGGAAGAAAGAAGAATGTCACTAAGTTTGAACCAACCTACTCTTGAGGAAAGATAGCAGTGCGAGCGGGAGAACGTGTCGGTCTGTCTTTCTTTGCTTCCTGTAAACGCTGCAGAGTGGGAACTGCACCTTTGCCGCAACTTCTGCTGCTCGGGGCTTAAGGTGGAGATTTGGGAAAGATTGAAGAAGACACCGTGGAAAAGCACCATAGGAGGCCAACACCAAACAAGTGGGGAAGCGACCAGTGTAGACAGCCCCATCCGTTCTACCACCAAAAGTATCTCGAAGTCCAGGACCTCCCTCAGCGAGGTAGTCAGTGAGAGAGAACATTACATCTCTCCATAGAGTCGCAGAATACTTACCTGGGAGTTAAGTGCGCGCCAAGAAGATGGAAAATATTGAAGTCCAGAAACATCTGCAATACCAAAACCCGAGTCCTGGAATGAGTGTAAATGCAAAAAACACCAATGAACTACTAGAGAGAAAACTGGCCTTGAACATTTAGCAAAGCACACACCACCAAAGATTTTATATATATACATATACAAATGAAAATATCTTTTCATTTGAAAATTAAAATTTCCCCCGGCCCCGCGTGCGCAAGCATTTTCTTTGCAGGGAACCATTTCCTTTTAGGAAACCCATTTGGATTGAAGTACATTCATATTTTAGCGTGGAATCAAGGTGCTTATAGGAAGGTCTGTTGATTTCCAGAATTTTCTTACAGAATAAAGTGCTAATCCAGTTTGGTGCACCAGATTAAAAAGTATATGATGTGAACAGCCACGAAAAACTTAGGTCTGTATAAATAACGTTTTTTGAACATAAATTTTTAAACGACTCTGTAAACTAGTTCATCTTTATTCCGCTGCAAATTGTTGCTTCTGACTTGAGTGTGCCTCAGTGTGTTCGCGGTGGTCCTTCCGGCTGCCGCCTCGCGTGTGCAGCTCCTTATTCTTCGGTGAGAAAAAAAGTTATTTTGTTTGTATCGCGGCTTGGTTTACAGTGCGGCCACAGGCCCGTTTGATGAAACTCTGAACAGTTACCGCCCTCTTGTGGAAAAAACTTCTTAGCGTTTTACTCTGCCTAGGGAAGACAAGGCTGCCTGGTTCTGTTGACTACTATACCTCATTTCCTCACTGGGGCAGTCTGCCTTTGTGAACTGCAATTATATTTGATTAATATCTGCTTAATTTTTATCTGGAATGCCAAATTCATAAACTATGGACATGGCAGCTCTTGCTTAAAGTAGAAAACCCCTTCTGAAATGAAGATTTATATTTTAAATCTTTCTCTCCTACTTGTCTTTGACTCCATTATTTGACTCCGGTATGATGGAACAAATCTCAACTGTTACTGACATTATTCTGGTTTTCTGCTTTTCCTCTCTGATGATCAAAACAGCATATTTGCTCAATGCGGAACATTTGGAAAGTAGAGAGAATTATAAAAAAGCGCAAAGAGTAACCTACAATTCCACCGTCAGTGGCAAACACTCCGATATTTTGGCATATTTGTTTGTTATCTGCTTTCTGGTCTTTATTCTATACTTTGTTTTAATGATTGAGATCATATGGAGCATATAATATTGCACCGTTAGGCCCATTTTTATAACCTGCTTTATTCACTTAATTGAAGCAAGAACAGATCTGTCTTTGGAATGTCCTGAATTTAGCCTCCTGTGAGGTGAAAAGGGCCCTTCCCTGAAGGGCTTGTGAATACTTCACTCTAACAAACAATAATCTTGTTTAGAGATTACTTCAATGCCAAGATTGATGCCAAGATTGCTGCCCTGATTCTTCCACTTACAATTTGACCCCTCCAGATCCTCAAATACTTTGCCATTAGTTCTCAGAATGTTATGATACAAGTAGAATAAAAATACCCAACACTGAGTGTTTAGTGTTCCAAGTATTTTACAGTATTAATCCAACAACTCTATGAATTAGGTACTATAATTGTCACCATTATAAGGAATAAAATTAAAGCACAGAGAAGTTAAGTAACTTGCTCAAGATCACACAGCTACTAAGTGGGGAAACTGGGATTTAACCTTCTGGTAGTCTGACTGCAGAGTCCATTCTTTTAATCACTAGATTCTATCACCCCTCTGATAACTAAAAAAAAGTTAAAGCATATGAAAGCTGTCAGAATATTACAAATTGATAAATAAATATAAAGTGAATACTTGCACATTCCATTCCAGAAAAGAAACTACAATTCACATTTTCATAAATAATAAAAACATGTAAAAGATTTTAGAGTTTATTGAATTCTTTTTAAAATTATTCAAATAAGAATTTAATTCCTGAAAATAATATCATGCCCTAGTCTAGACACAAGTCAAATATTTAAGTTTCAAGATAATTTTAATATTATTTTTTAAATAAATAAACTTTATTATTTAAAGCAGTTTTCAGCATTTAAATTATTTTTTGCCTGGGCATGGTGACTCACACAAGTGAGCCCAGCTCTTTGGGAGGCAACAGCAGGAGGATCACTGAGGCCAGGGGTTCAAGACCAGCCTGGGAAAAATGATGAGACCCTATCTTTACAAATAATTTTAAAAATTAGTTGGGCTAGTGTGGTGCATACCTGTAATCCCAGCTACTCGGGAGGCTGAGGTGGGAGGATCACTTGAGCCCAGGAGTCTGAGGCTGTGATGAGCTATGATCATACAACTGCACTCCAACCTGGGCAGCAGAGCAAGACCCTGTCTCAAAAAAAAATTAAAAATTTTTTAAATAAATAACTAAATGGAAAAATAGCAAATTACTTTTTAACTTTACTTTTTGGTTTTAACATACAATACACACACTTCAGCTTTATATCCTTGTTCCCTGAACCTAGCAGGGTGGTTGGTCATAGATTTCTTTCAGAGGTGGTCTACAATGAAGCTCTAAAATGCTGTGCAAAGGCCAGGTAGCCTTCAGAATAAACCAGTCAACCTGACCCTTTTACCCTGCAAATTGCTTAGCATATAGGTTATCCCCATTGCCACCAAGAAAATCCCGGTTACTTAGTGTACTTCAGGTGTCATGGAGTAGTGAACAAATGGGAGCGATACTAAAGCCATTTGACAATCAGTATGACACTAGTGTCAACCAATCAGAAGTGATGTTCTATTAGAATGCATGTGCTGTTTGTCTCCCCACCAAGATTCACCAAATCCAGCTCTTATTCATGCTGTACCCTTTCCTAGCTCTGTCCTTGGGCAGGTTTATTACTCTTTCTTTAAAACTGGCCTTTGTCATGCTTACAAGGCACTCTCTTGAAAAGATGCTAAATTTAGTGCATTACCTTTCCATAGAGCTGTCTCGTAGAGGCGATCTTGTAGTGGTTGTAGGCCTCTGTGTATACAAGGGTGAAGTGTACTCAAAGAAAATGGACTTTCCTGATATTAATTATCAATGGAAGATCAGGTCCTTGAGAAGGAAGGAGACATTTGAAAAAAAAGTCTTACATAATTTAAAATGAGGAAATGTTTATCTCACTTCCAGTCTCCTTATTTTGGACTTCAAGTTCCCTTTGGTGCTTTGAATGTAGACGTTAAAGGTAAGCACCATTGCATGGAGACAAAACTTGTAGGAAGAAGGAATTCCTGCCAAGAACCCCTAGTTGAGGATGAGAACATTGCATATGCTAGTTTATCTAGTTTCATGATACTCATTTTCTCACTTTGATTTTCCCTGTGCTATTAGTAAGAGTTTGTTTAAATGTTCTAGTGGGATCTAGAAATTGTTCTTGGAAAGTAAGAAGAAAATCTGCCCACATTTGGACCAGAACAATAGAGGGAGATTTGTGCCCCTTCTAGGCTGTCTAGGTGGCTGTGAGGGCCAGTTACTTGTGCTCTTCACCACAGAAATGTTGTCCCACCTTAGGAACCATTGCACTAGTGAACAAGGAGTGCCAATTTGTATTTTTCACAGAAATGGGCGTTCATCTGATAAAGTTAAGAGGTTATAACATAGTGATAACAAGGAATGCATTGTTTTTAGAATAGTGGTTCTAACCCTCTCAGAATTAGTGCTACCTTTTCAAAACAATATTTAGCAATGGGCTGTTTACTACCTTAAATGATATTCATAGGTTATAGAATGTAACTACACATATAATTTTTAAAAATCAATATAGAGTGTTAACTATGACATAAAGAAGTAAAAAGAAAATAATTTATAATATAACATGTACAGTACTTCTATATGTAAATACATAGACTGCATACACTGAAGACATAATGATATAATCAGACATACCTATATAGAGAGTCATGGTAAATGCAATAACTACAAATACAGGCTGATTAGGGAGATTCAAATTTTATGAGTGGCACTGACTCTTGATTGTTGATTTTCAGAAATAATGAATAACTCTTAAATGAAACAAAGTGTGTTCTTCCCTTAATTTACACTCCTGGATAATTCAGAATTTATTGAAACTACATAAAACACTTTGTGTTTATATATAAAACAGGGCAAATTCTGGGCTCAACACTAGTAAGTAGGCTTGTCACTTCTGTAAACGCCCATTGTGAGATTTAGAAATTTTACTTTGGTGGGAATGCCCCATGCACTGCAGGACATTTAGCATCTTTGGACCCTATTATGTCAATTAATTTCCAGTGTCATTCCTAACCAATCTGACCAGGGGAAAGTACCCACAGATTTGTCAAATGCCCCCACTCAGAGTAACTCCTTTAGAACTATAGAGTTTAGGAAATGTTTTTACATATATTAAATTCACAAAACATTTTCACGTAGAGTATCTTATTTAATCTTCCCCCAAACCTGTGAGGAGGACATTATTACTGTCATTTTAAGAATGAAAAAACTAGGGTTTTAAAGACGATGTGAGAAAACTCAAAGTCATTCACCATAGCACATCTTTTTCTCCCAGACCCACCAGTCTGGAGCATAGGCAACCCAGGTAGAATGAATGATTTCATTCAGCACATAACCCAGAAAACTCCATTACATTTAGCTTGGCTATCTAGTCCAGGACTGTGCATTATAATTGCCACTAGTCACATGTGACTATATAAATTTAAAGTAATTAAAAATAAAATGACAATGAAAATACAGTTTCTCAGTCACACTGGACGCATTTCATATGCTCAATAGTTACACGTCACTAGTGGCTACCACGTTGGACAGCACAGATATAGAACATTTCTGTTATTGTTGAAAATTCTATTAGACAGCACTGACGGTCTATTTCAATTTTTTGTTGAACTTTCAATGGCCTTCGTAGGGCCCATTCTTTCCTTCCTCTAAACTGCTATCAATTTTACACACACACACACACGTGCGCACACACTCAGCCCCTTCTTCGCACTTTTGTTTGTACTGTTCTAGATCCAGAATGCCCTATTTCTTCAACATTGAACTTATTTGCTTACACATTTGTCTCCCTTGCCAGACTATAACATTCTTGGGAGCAGAAGCATACCTTAATTCGTCTTTGCATCCCCAGTTCTCAGCTCAGTACCTGGCACACTGCCAATGCCTAACATGTACCAATCCACACCACCCCACATGCGTTTTCTTTTTGATCCTGATCTTGCATGGGTGACTGATAATGAAAGTATGTGTGCTGCATATAAAGCAGATGTAGTTACAGTTAAACTTTAACTCCAGATTATAAATTAGGTTTAAATGAAAGTGTTTGGCACTTACTAACTTCATTCCATGTGCCCAGTACAATTGTGGAAATTTCAGATATGGAAAGCACAGTTCTTGACCACGAGCAGTTCTATTGCCATTGGAGAAACTAGGTGCAATATGTGAGATGTCAGGATATCATTAGGCATCATTTAGAAGAGTTTGTGATTGAAAAGCATAAACAAAATGTTACAAATTCCGAATTGTACAGTGTTGTTAAAGGTTAGGACTTGGAAGAGAAAACTTTGCTGGAGAAGGTGGCTCACTTACAGTGGGTCTTAAAAAAGAAGGAGGATCTGCCTAAAGATAGAAAGACAATTCTGGCTCCAGTGAAGAGCATTGTAGGCAGAAAGAAAGCAGTTAATCAAGAAATACATTAATGTGATATTGGCAAGAGAAGGGATGATACGAAAATACATTTTAGCATTTACTGAGTGCCTAATCTGTGCTCTTGACATAGATGGAGAGGTGAGGAAAGGACCTTGCTTCATAGAGATGGAAACTATGAGTTCTGCCTGAAAATATTCACTTTCCTCAAATTTCCCTCTAGTTGTGCCAACTATTTGAGTTCTTTCCATAAGAGTTAGCCCACTATTTCCTGGATCCAATTTTGTAGTACTTGACCACCCACACCTCAATCAGATGGAAGGAAAATAAAAGAGAATGCAGGCATAATGGAGGCAGATGCCACAGGATCAGGCTAAGTGAGAAGCCAGAAGCATCCCTCCCAGCACCATGGGAGAATTAGATCTCAGACACATGGAATTAATGTGTCAAAATTGGCAGAATAGGACAATAACCCCCACAAGGATAAGAACAGAGAGTTTTGGAATTCCCTAAGCCACACTTGAGAGTCCCACCTCAGGAGTCTACGCCAAAGACAAAGAAAATTGTTCAGATTGCTTAGAAAGCAAACGTCATATCTTGCAATCAGCCACAGTTCTCAGGTTTTTTGCCTCTCTTGGGTTAAGATTACCATGTGTTAGGGCTAAGGAGTCCTAGAATTATGTGGACTTGGGCCAGCAGGTTATTCAACTGTGACGGACCTAATTTTTCCCGTCAAAATACTGATGAGTGAAAGAGGAAGTTTATTTAGGTCATTCTTATGATGCATAAAAAGAGGTAATTTAAAGGCAGATATGAGCCAGACTATGGGGCTAGAATGAGGAAACCACTGAGGAAGACCTGCAGACTCTGAAGAAGGGCACAGATGAAAATAGTGGCAACCAGCTGCTGTGGTTGGACTTCCAGAGGACTTGCTGTCTTGAAAATTTCTACCTGAGAGCTGCACACTGTTTCTGTACTTGGAGTAGTGCAGAATGAGTGTAATCGCCGCTCATTTAGGCACTCAATTTTAATTTCAAATCGTTTACATTATGTTGATTTATTATAGCCAAGTCATTCACACAGCATTCATTTGCTCAGCATTCTAAGGCCCATGACAAGGGGGGGCTCATTCCATAAGAACTCTCTACAAAATTCCTTCATCAGCTGATGAATAAATAAAATGTGGTCTATCCACACAATGGAATATTGTTCATCAATAAAAAGGAATAATTACTCATCCATGCTACAACATGCATGAACCTTGAAAACAATACTCTAAGTGAGGAAGCCAGTCACAAAAGGCTGTATATTATTTCATTTATGTGAAATGTCCAAAATAACTAAATCCATAGAGATAGAACATAGATAAGTGGCTGCTTGGGTATGGGACAGGGCCGGAGTGGTGTGGGAGCAGAAATGGGGAGCAAGTGCTAATGAGAATGGGGATTCTTTGCGAGAGATTGAAAATGTTCTAAAATCAGATTGTGGTGATGGTTGTACAACTCTGAATATGCTAAAAACTCCTGAACTGAGTACTTTGAATGGGTGAGTTTTTTGGCATATGAAATATGGCTCAATAAAACTATTTTTTAAAAATACCAAGAATATGAGTGTAAGCACCCCATAAAGTGTGAAATGTTCTATATGGTAGAAGGAGTCACTATTGTCTTCACCTAAGGAAACTTGCTGGGAGAGGAAGTGGCAAATTGCCAGTAACTAAAGGACTAGACCCAAGAGGAGAAGGACATAGGAATGACTGCTCTACAAAAGTAAAAATAAATTAAAACATAATAATAAGGCAATGTGAAAAAATGACAGTACTTTATTTTTCCTTCTAGGTTTACCTTGTGTGTCATACTGTAAACAATATGTAATTGGCTTGTAGAAAATAACAATTTGCATTTTAGATTTTTTTTTTGTTTCAGAGTCACAAAGTCCATAAACCACTCCTTAACTGTCCTAAAGACAAAAGATATGCAGAGGATTCAAGCCAAGAAATGTTGATGTCCTACTGGGTATTAATTCTTCCTGTTAATCAAGATCTGATTATCAAAAAGGACAACAGAACATTAAAATGCTATAAAGATTTGAAATGTTTCGGTCTTCTCCAGAATTCACACTGTAATTGTCCTCGTTATGACATTCACCAGAGCAACAAAATTGAGATGTTGCTGCAAGATTCTGTAAAGCAGAATCTTTGCAAATTATGATGAATTATCCAAGTCCATATGCTTGCTCTATAAAGCTCTGTAATATCAAGATACTCCAATTCTGCTTCTGCTTCCACAAAAACATACTATTTTAAAGAACAGTAAAAGGTAATTAAAAATAGTTTATAGGTTAATCATATTTGGTCTCATATTTGTCTAATGCAGACAGTGGTGTGCTGGTGTTATAGCTATTAGACATTATTGTGAGCCAAAAAAATGAATCAGATATTTAATGGAAATTTTCTTGTAAAATTACAAAAATGCAAGCCAATAATACTAAACTATAATAAAAATCTGAGCAGTGATACTACTGTGGGGTTTTTTTCCCTGAAGGAGTAGGTATTCTATAAAAGAATGCTTAATTACTATGGTCATTCTGTTATAAATAAATATATTTCACAGGCTGTTCTATATAGCTGATAGATGACTTTGCTCTGTTTCATCATTTCTGTACACTAACGGTGTGGAACAAGAAGCAAAACCCTAGTTATTACTAACCAGTTCTGTCTATAACAAAATTTAAAATTCCTTACAGCAGAAAAGTCAGAAGCTTAAAAGCCTAAAGAGTCAAAAGCAGTAGTTTCCATTCTACGTAGCACTAAGGTGCTTTACAGATTATTTCTCCTTAAAAGTAAGGCTTTGTCTTTTGTTAAAACGGAAAGTCCCTGGAAAGACTGAGTAATATGCCTTATCAGTTATGTGAGTCAAGGTGTAATGAGTTTAGCAGCTCCTTACCTGAGTAAGAGTAGGCTTCAATGATGCTAGCAGGGTACAGGAGCGCCCTAGGACTGCATGACTATACTGAATTTCTGAGGGCCGAGAGAAGGGACCATGATGGGGCAAGGGGGTCTTCACAAAAGGTGGAGTAAGAGTAACAGAGTCGCTTTGATAACCTTTTACTTCAGGTTAATAGAAGGGAGAACAAAATCACAGAGCCTTCAGAGGTTACTTCGGCTCAGGGAATTAGGAGGTATATATAAGGAACTAGAAAGGGAAAACCTTTGTCAAGTTTCCCAAAGTTACTAACAGAAGCATGCTCATTTTTTGTTTTCCCTCAAAGCATAGTAGTTTTATGTGCTTATATTTAGGAACAGCAAAAAGGGGTGATACCTGTGAGATTTTCTACCACTTGAGCCAGTCTTGGGGAGAGCTTATCTCCAAGCAGAGCCTATCACCTGGCATGTGTGTCCATGTGTCTGTGTGTCTGTATCTCCCTGTGTCTGAACTGAAGGAAGCAGAATGCAGTACAGGGAGGCTACTTGGCCTGAGCTTTCACACACAAAGGGCCTCAAATTTACACTTTAGAAGTTGTCTCCAAGAAAGAATATGCACATAATCACATATAATCACATACACTGACCAGTGGGAGGAAAAAGACAATCACCATTTGATTTTAATCCCATGTCCCATGATCCAACCACATAGCCTTTGTAAGATCTACATTAGTATTTTTAATAAATCCTGTAATTATCCCATGAATAATAACAATGCATATGTTAAAAGTGCTAAATTGCTAAATAATTCTTATAATCTTATTTTGAAATTCATTTATCCATTAATATACCAAGAGATTTCAAAAAATGGAAGTAGCTTAGGTCCATCCCAAGCTTTGAGGGGCTCTGATACTGAGAAATTGGATGGATAGTGGCCACTGCTAAGAAGAGAGGAAAATAAACTTAACTTCTTTGGGCCTGCAGTTATGGAAAAAGGGGAACAAAGAACTGCCCTGGTGTGAGAAGGGACCTGGGAATCTTCAGTAGAAAGCTCCTTATGAGGTTCTCTGATATTATTGTTTAGCCACAACCTCACAAATCTACTTCTGTTTAATTATTCTAATATTTTTAATGCAACTTTTTTTTTTATTTGTTATGTCCACATAATCCAGAACATCAATATAGTCTTGATCTCAAATCAGTTAGGTACTGTGAGTTATAACAAAAACCATTAGGTCCCTTCTTGAAGGAGCCTACCAATAGCTTGATTCTTACGGGTAAGAAGATAACTAGCAATGCAAGGCAATGCTTAACTCGTAAGCACCGTGCTGGTGGCCTAGTCAACAAGAACTATGGATGGGAGTTTATTCAGAAGAAAACTTCTGATCAGAGAGAAAGCTATGGGTGAGACAGAATTTCATCTAAGTTGGGCCTCTTTACTTTTGACTGTGCATTTGTGTGTTTTCCTCTAGACCAGATATTCTTGTGCATTTTTGTAGAAAGCCAAAAGGAAGAAAATAAGGACAAAAACAGTGAAGATGCTGGAGAAAGAGAGGATGATTGAATATCCTGGAGGATGAGAATAGGTGGCAAGGTAAGCCTTTCCTTGGAGTTGGAGGAATGGAAGCAAGGTATAGAGAAAAACAGATGCTTAGGGTAGGAAAGCAGAGGGGATGAGGACACTTCGTCAGGTAAATGGGAAACATGCATTCAATGGAAAGATTCAGGAAAGAGTTTGTAACATGAAAAGGGAGAAAAATTCAAGGAAGTTGTTAAGATAAATATGTGACTAGATTAAGAAAAGGTGAATAAAAGAAGTACTTAGCAGCAGTGTGGCGCTACCCAATTGCCTGTACAAACTTTCACAGGATTGGATGGTTGTAACTCCAGTAGTGTCCCTGGCATCACTTTTCCTGAGCTGGAACCTGGACTCTCGTGTGATTCACGGATGCTGAATAATGTGGTCAATGCTGTGAAAGCAAAGAAGTTGATCTTTGAATTCTTTTTCTTATTGGCCTACTTCCTGGTTCCTATCCTTTTAGGGTGGAGACAGGGGCTTGCTAAAGAAAGACTCTCTACATCAGCCTATCTCAGGCTTTGCAGAAAATGTGTTGATGTCAGTCTGCCCTTATGATAGATTTTTTTTAAGTGGCTATAACCATCTCTTCTACCAGTTAAAATACAGTTTCTATTTCTTACTTTTATTATATCCATACAGATTATAAAGTAAAGCTGTTTTCTAAATTCAGAATTGGTGACAAAGGAGTTATATTTAAACCTATCACTCAGCGAAAGCACCTATTGGTTTTACCTAAAGAGCTTAGTAGTATAATAATGACTTAGGGGCCAGGCACAGGGGCTCACATCTGTAATCCCAGTACTGTGGGAAGCCGAGGCAGGTGAATCACCTGAGGTCAGGAGTTCGAGACCAGCCTGGCTAACATGGTGAAACCTGTTTCTACTAAAATACAAAAAATTAGCCAGGCTTGGTGGCACACACCTGTAATCCGAGCTACATTGGGAGGCTGAGGCAGGAGAATCGCTTGAACCTGGAAGGCGGAGGTTGCAGTGAGCCAAGATCGCACCATTGCATTCCAGCCTGGGCAACAAGAGCAAAACTCAGTCTCAAAAACAAAACAAAAAAATAGTGACTTAGGATAGAGATTCCTAATATCCTTTCATGTGCAAACTCTGATTCTTAGCTGAGATTCAGTTAACAGAAAAGAAGATGCAACATAAAATTAAAACTCTATAATGGACTTGCATTGCTTTAATCTCCATACTTAATTGACACTAAATAGTTTACTTGCAGAAGAGAGATTCTGAGTACTATGTTTATACAGTACACTGATAATGATGCATAGAATTTTTTTGTAAGAAAAAGGAACAGATTAATCCATTCTGTTGACTGTAGCAGCCTACTGCAAACAGCCCATTTATATCACTTTGTCCTGACCTTTGCTTCAGAAGCCTGACTGGCAAAGTGGCACAATGGGTGCCCCTTTCTATAGTTAAGAAAAACTGCCAGTTATATACAAAGATATATTTTCCTGCCAGTTGATTCAAATGCATAAAAAATACAGTCACCCAGATGACTACAGATGCCAAGTCACAAATTTGATTAAATTCTGAATGAAGTGAAGTATCATTCAGGCATAAACAACACACAGCCAAGACCAGTCCTACCTCTTCTGTCAATAAGTAAAGAACTCTCACTGGAAATTTTACCTGGCGCACTTACCAGACTTGCCAAGCAGAGAGTGATGTGATTTATACTTTTGTCCCTCACTAATGCCACAATTACTTGAAATATAGTATGCTTCCACACAGTCATATTTTTCTAACTAGTATTTGCCTTTAACAAAGATAAGATATAGTTCATATCATGTTACTCACTTTAATGTCATAAAGTTAGGCTTAGAATAAATTAGTTCTACAAATGGAATTTTAAGTAAGAGTAAAAGCATTGTAGGAAAAAAGAAGCGCAACAAGGTTCCTGAACCCATGGAATAAAATTTAATAAAGGCTAGTGTACATAACATGCAGGAAACGAAAAGCAGGGAGGACAAACGTAATAGCATGGATCGGGAAGGCCCGGACACATCCAAAATGAACCTGCAGACATGAACCACCAAGAAAACCCTGGGGTCTGCCTTGTAGCCACAGAGCTGAGGGATCTTGAGCAGAGGGAACAAGGTGGAGTCACTCAGATGCATCTTCCCCATGTATAAGTGGGAGGGAAACCCACTTTGAATCCTCCTTTGAACTTTCGCTTTATCCCAACTCCACATTCTCAGCTTTAGGAATTTTAATGAAGACATTTTACCTTGCAACCCAGCATACACACAGACATAGTATTGTGCTGGTGTATTCTAGTGTTTTCTATACTATTATATCCTATTTCATCCTTCTAAAATTCTGGTTAAGTAACATGCTATGGGTTAAATTGTGTCCCCACCCAAATCTTACAGGTTGAAGTCCTAACACCGTATACATTAGAAGGTAGTATTATTTGGAGATTGTCTTTTTTCAGAATTAATCAAGTTAAAATGAGGTCATTAGGGTGGGCCCTAATCCAGTATGACTGGTGTCCTTATAAATAGGTGAAATTTGAACACAGTGGTGTGCAAGAAGGATGGTGCTGTGAAGAGACATAGGAGAAGACAGCCATCTGCAAGCCAAGGAGGTAAGTCTAGAATGGATCTTTCCCTCACAGCCCTCAGAAAGAGGCAACCTTGCAGACACTTTGAGTTCAGACTTCTAACCTCCCGAACTGTGAGAGACAATACACGTCTATTGTTTAAGCCACCCAGTTTGTGACTAGCAAAGTAAGACCTAACAAACTAATATAGAACACTAATTTGATTTCATGACTCATTTAATGGGCCTTGAAGAGTAGTTTGGGAAAAAAATGAATCTAGTCACACTTTTCTTCTCCAACATCCTTTGTTCTTTGAGCATGTGCTTGAACACTTGCAGTGACAGAGAACTTACTACCTCCCAAGGCAGGGGATTTCATCTCTGGGGACCTCCGGTACAGCTAAAATCTGATGCCTGTAACTTTGTCCCACTTCTCAGCTTCCACCCCTAGGAGTCATATACAGAAGTCAAACTCCCCCTCCTCATGGTGACAGTCATTCAGCCTGGCATTTTGTATTCTAGTGCTACCATATGTGTCCTCACTGTCTACCGTAAGTGTTCTACTGTTCCCATTGTTTTCCATTCATCCCTTGAACAGGTATAGACCCATTTCTTCACCCTCATGGTGACCTCTCCTCCATAGTGAGATCACCTGCCTCTCCTGCCAGCTAAATCCCAGCCCACCTTCACTCCTCACCTTCAAAAAAAAAAAATTTTTTTTGAAACACAGTCTTGCTCTGTCACCCAGGGTGCTGGAGTGCAGTGGTGCGATCTCAGTTCACTGCAACCTCCACCCGCCAGGTCCAAATGATTCTCCTGCCTCAGCCTCCAGAGTATCTGGGATTACAGGCGCACTCCACTACACCCCGCTAATTTTTGTATTTTTGGTAGAGATGGGCCTTCACCAGGTCAGCCAGGCTGGTCTCCAACTCCTGACCTTAGGTGATCCGCCCGCCTCAGCCTCCCAAAGTGTTGGGATTATAGGCATGAGCCACCGCGCCTGGCCCACAAATCATTTTCTGATCCTGCCAACTCAGAGCAATATCTTCCTGTGTGAACATCTAAAGCGCCATGCTAAATAATAATTTGAAACTGGTTCATATTTATTAGCATTTAGGAAAACTGACTTTTTACAATATTTACTACATTTTTCATTTAATTTGGGGAGCTCGATGAAGCAGCAGCTTCAAGTGGTAAATTCTTGGTTGACATGTCTGAGTTAGTGTCTTTGTAACTACCTTCTAACCTTTTTCTTTTATTCAAACCAGATTTTTCCCAAAGTATTTTTCTGACCTGCCTTCTCCGACCAGAGGTAAGTAAAAGCTCTGAATCAACAACTGGGGAAATAATTATGGACTCTTATAAATCTGAAAGTAGCCCACTAAAAGAATTTTGTAGCCCCCTAATGCCTTTCTTCTCATCTGTTCTTTCCCCTCCCCTCTTTTTATCCTTATTCTAGCCACTACCTGGCATGAGCTCTGCTACTTTTATGGTTTTAACCACCAATGATACTGTGATGATGCTCTCATATTCTTCTCCAGCCCAGACCTCTTTTTTGAGCTCCACCCTCCACCTCTCTGGTACCTGAGCTCACAGACCCCTCAAACTCTACATGTCCAAAATGGAACCTATCATCTTCCTGCCTTCCCCAGTAGCTCCCACTTAGGGAATGACCTCATCATCTGCCCATTTGCCCAAGCTGGAGACATGGATATAACTCTAACACCTCTCTCACAATCAATCACAAACTACCATGGGTTTCACCTTCTTTCTATTTCTCAGATTCACTTACTTCATTTTGAACCCTGGACACTGCCTAATTCAAGCTTTTGTTACTCCTTGCTTAGGTTAGTGCATCACCTCCAGCTGGTCTCTCTGCTTCTATCTTCCTCCATGCGATCCATTTCCCCTGCAATTTGAGTGATCTTTCCCAAATGTTAATTGATTATATCATTTTTGTATCAGTCAGGAATCATCCAGGAAACAAATGACTCTGAAAAGCAAATGGAACTAAATACTGAAAATTGATTACACGGGTGATGGAAGAGCTTGGAAGTGAAAGAGAGGATGGAGAGGCAGCCCAGCAGCAGAGCCTCTACCAGCCCAAGGGTAGAGGAACAAAGGGAAGTGGGATTATTACTGAAGCCTTGAGTCTGGGATCACCCAGTAGAAGTGGGAATGACATCTGACCTATCCAGAGATAGGGCCCCAGGAGAGATAAAGTTGCAACTGGTATTGCTGCCTGACATGGAAAGTCAGGGTGGGATGGTTGGGGGACACCCCTTGTTTTCTGCCTTCCCATTACCATGCAACTTCCCAGTGATATCTCTCTTTGGCCAAACACAGCCAGAAGCCAGTAGATACCAGAACCTGGGAAACGCAGCCTTCAGAAACCAAACAGAGCAGTACAGGGGAAGAGCTACAAAAGGATCTGGGGCACAAAGGCCCAGACCTAGGTGACCTCTCCTCTAGAAATTTTGCAGTGTTCCCCTAAAGCCTTTAGCACAAAGTCCAACTGCTTGCTATGGAGGACAAGGCTATACACTCTTGCTGTGGCTCCTGCTTGTCTGTAGGGTCACCGTTTACCTGGCGTACTGACCCTGCACCATCCTCACACTAAGCTCATGCTCCCAGCTGGCTCTCTACCAGCAGTTACATGCCAACTCTCTCTCACTGCTGTGTCTTGACACATGCTACTCTCTAAACTAGAATCCACTCCCCACCTTTCCTGAGCTTCACACACACCCAACGCCAGTCACGCCGCAGTGCACTTGTCAGCTGTGGGGAAGGCTTCTGGAACCTCTCACTCCATGTGCTCACCAGTCTGAATGGGTGCCCTTCTACGGGTTTCCACAGCACACTGCGCTCATCTTCCACATTGTATTATCCTCTTGTTACTGAAATTGTCAGCTTCCTGGTCTTCCTCATTAGAATGTAAACTCCTTAAAGGTAGGAAGAGTATCTTATTCGCCTTCTCACTTACAATGCTAAGCATAGTGCTTAGTGCATTTAGTAAACACTTGCTGAATAAATGCATAAATTTGGTTTTAAGGAGAGTTAAACTTCACTCAGGATGGCAGGGCCGGTTCTACTTAAGACTTATAACTTTGTTTTTTAACCACAGCTTATTTTTAAAGTTTACTCAAAATATTTTTGGTGCCAGAAAAGGTGTTTGTTTGTTTGTTTGTTGTTTTCCTTTCTGGAAACCAGAGAGTACCTACCATAGATTTTTGAGATATGATTTTAAGACTGAAAATCACCTAAAAATAGGAAGTGTGAAAGCTAAGAGGTAAGCAGCATTTTAATGCCCTCCAAACTATTTAAGGGTAACAATTTTTTAAACAATATTTAATTTAACAAATAATAATTTTTAATTCTCATGCATGTTCCAATTCATAATAAAGCAATGGTTTTCAAAAAGTGGTCCATGGAAACTTGGGAGTCCCAAGGTCAAAACTATTTTTATAATAATACTAGGACATTTTTTTCCTTTTTCACTGTCCTGACATATACGTTTATGGCACAAAAGCAATGGTAGTGCTATTTTCTTAAAGTGAACTTAGGTAATGGCAGTAACTGTGCTAGTGTCCTGCACCACCACATACTTGTAGAAAAAAAAAAAGATGAAAGTTTTACTTTAAAATGTCCTTTATAAAGCAGTAAAAATTATTACTCTTATTAAATACTGACTCTTGTGTAAATATCTTTTTAGCATTTGGTATAATGAAATTGGAAGTATACATATTATAAAACAAAACACTTCTGTTGCATACTAAAGTGTGATGGTTGCCTTTAATAAAGCTTATTTGTGGTTGAGTTGCAAGTGAACTGGCCACTTATTCCAAAAAATATCATTTTTACTTGAAAGAACAAATGACAAACAGACTTGGGTATTAAGCAGGTATTTTCTTAAATATAAACAAAGTAAGCCTCTCACTTTAAAAAGCACCTGACAATATTTGTTGCTAATGGTGACATGTAAGGTTTCAAGCAAAATTTTTGAATACTCATATTTGCCATCATGAACTTGACCACTTCCCAATATTTAAGAACTTTTCGAATGAGATTGGTGGTCAGAAAAGTTGTTTCTCCGAATGAATTACCCCATACTTCACGGCTTAAAACAACACAAATTATTTATCTCTTAGTTGTATAAGTTAGAAGTATGAAACAGGTCCCACTGGACTAAAATCAAGGTGTCAGTAGGGCTGTGTACCTCTTGGCCGGAAAGAATCAGTGCTAAGAGAGACTCTGTTTCCTTGCCTTTTCTAGCTGCTGGAGGCCATTTGCATTCCTTGGCTCATGGCCTCTTCCTCCATCTTCAAAGTCAGCAACATAGCATCTCTCAGAACTCTGCTTCTGACATCACATCTTCCTCTTCTGAGCCTTTCTTTCAACTCTTTCTTCCACTTCTAAAGATCCTTGTAATTACATTGTGCCACCCTGGATAATGCAGGATAATCTCCTTAATTCAAGGTCAGCTCTTAGCAAACTTAATTCCATCTACAACCTTAATTCCTCTTTGTCATGGAACCTAACATATTCGCATACTCTGTGGATTATGATATGTATATCCTTGGGGGAGCCATTATCCTGCCTATAACAGGTGAGGCTATTAACAAATGTGATTTGTAGAAATATTTCACAATGAAATGTGTCAACATTTGGAACATCTGCATAACTTAATAAGCCAACATTTTTGAGATGACCACTGTTTGATGTTCAAAATCACAGGTGGGTAGAAGATTCATTCAAAATGCAAGACAGGTGGGTTTAATGTAACAGAGCACAAAAGTTTCATAAATATGGCTTCAGATTCCAAATTGTAACTAACCTTTTAGAAATGAATGCTTATTGAGTTTTGACGTAGCATCAAAGAAGAATATACACAATTATCTGAAAAGGCTGTGAAAATATTCTTCCTTTTCCAATTACATATCTGTGTAAATCTAGGTTTTCTTAATGTGATTCAACTAAAACAGCAATATATTGCAACAGATTAAATGCAAAAGCAGATATGAGAATCTGTCTTCTATAAAACCAGATGTTAAAGATATTTACAAAAACAACAATACCACTCACTATATTTTTAAGAAACATAGTTATTCTTCATAAAAATATGCTTTCCTTGTTAACATGTAATAGGTTTTTTACTGTTACTATTAAACGAATCAATACTTTTCAAAAAAATTTTAAGCTCTCAGTTTTAATTTCTAGTGTATATACTGGTAGATATAACTCACATAACAAAAGCTTTTTGGGATCCTCAATAATTGTTAAGAATGAAAAGATATCCTGAGACCAAAATATTTGAGAGCTGCTTAATTCTTCCAGAGAGAGAGAGAGATGAATATGAGCTCGTTAAACTCATATTCCACTTACTGCAGATCTTACTCATTCCTCAGCCTATATTGGCCCTTATAATGATCATGACTTATTTCTACAAGGGTCATACTGGGTTGCCAAGAGGCAAGTCTACCAGCTGGAAGAAAAGGAAACTCTACCGTCTGATTAAAGCAGCAGGGGAATGAGAAGGAGCAGGAAGGAGTTTGTGTAACCTCCCATCTGCCCACAAGGCAGTAGGTGCAGGAACCCAGAAGAGGCCACAACTACTGCCTTGCCTTCTTCCAACTTTTTTGGAAGCAAAAGTGGAGCATTAAATGTGCAATTAGACCATGGCTGGAGCTCTGCTAAGGGAATGTTTCCCTAAAGGAAAGTTTATGGTGTATGCAATGTATTGTGCTCATAAAGATCAGGAGAAGGTTGGTTTAAGTCACGTGGCTTTTTATTGAATGCCATTCTGTACAGAGAATCTGACAGGTACTTTCACATTTATCTTGGTATTTTAGTAATGCATTCTCACATCTAAGAACACAGATGCCCTCTATTGCAAATGTCTTTCTTATTGTCTCTGGAACCAAGTAGCTATACAGCCTGGGACAGCTCCTTAACCTCTCCAAGCTCCAGATTCCCATGTATCACCTGTGAATAGTAATGCCTACCATGAAGATTGTTATGAGGCTCAAGAAATAATAATAATAATGTATATGGAAAAGCTTTTTGATAAACTCAATTGTTTTGTAGAAATGACACAGCCAAGGAGGAACTTGGTAAGGTGACTTTATTTCTCTCTCCCATTTTCATCATTCCCACCCTCAATTCAGGCCAGATACAACCAAAGTAAAATCATAGTTCTTGCTATAAAAATGAAGACTTAATGTGGGGTTTCTTACACCTCTTCCAACCAAACTGTTACTACCAAGCCCCTTCTACATATAAAAATTCTATACCTTTCTCTGTTTTATGTTTTATTTATTACTACTTGGCAATATGATATTTATACAAGAAGAATTTGAAGTGTTCAGTGACTAAGTTGTGCAATCAATTACTCATTCAATAAAGATTTGCATGTCCACTAAGTGTCAGGCTCTGAACTAGGCAGTGTGGATGCAGCAAAAGAAAAAACAAAACAAAACAACAACAACAACAAAAAACATACAAACAAAAATCCCTGCCTACATCGAACTTGTATTTTAATGGATGGGTAGGGAAATAGGGAGTGAGATGATAAACATTATGTCAAAAGGTGAGATGACTATAGGGAAAGAAGCAAGAAGGAGAGATAGGGTGCTGGACATTGGTGACAGCATGAAGGGGGCGATTTTAAATGATGTAGTGAAGGCAAGGGTTTACTATTACAATGTCATTCAAGTGAGGGCCTCACGCAATCATTGTGGAGAAGACAGCTCAAGGCAGAGAAGACATCAGGTGCAAAGGTCCTGGTGTGTCTGGTGTGTTCACAGGCTAGCGAAGAAGCCAGGGTACCTGGGGAGGGTAAGGAGGGGCAGAGAGGTAGGAAATGAGTAGGGAGGGATGGTGTGGAGACAGGTGGTAGGCAGGAGTCAGGGACTTCCCATCTCACAAGGGGGAGGTTTTGAGCAGAGGACTGCATTGTGTGAGTTAAATGTTAAAAGAACCACTTTGGCTGTTGTATGGAGAATAGACTGCTGAGCAGCAAAGACAAAGAAAGACCAGGCTGGGCGCCGTGGCTCACGCCTGTAATCCCAGCACTCTGGGAGGCCGAGGCGGGTGGATCACCTGAGGTCAGGAGTTCAAGACCAGCCTGGCCAACATGGTGAAACCCTGTCTCAACTGAAACTACAAAAAAATATTAGCTGGATGTGGTGGTAGGTGACTGTAATCCTGGCTACTTTAGGAGACTGAGGCAAGAGACTCGCTTGAATCCGGGAGGCAGAGGTTGCAGTGAGTTGAGATCACGCCATTGCACTCCAGCCTTGGCGACAAGAGCAAAACTCTGTCTCGAAAAAAAAAAAGAAAGAAAGAAAGAAAAAAGAAAAGAAAAGAAAAGAAAAGAAAAGAAAAGAAAGAAAGAACGAAAGGCCAACTGGGAGGCTTTTGAAACGATACAGTAGATAAAGTAGGGTGATCACAATGGAGACAGAAACAGAGTCTAAATATATTTTGATGGTAAAAACAACAGGATTTGTGCAAAGGTTGAATGTGGGTTTTAAAAAGGAGGGAGGATGACTTTAAGGATTTGGCCTGACCAACAGGAATTTTGCAGCAGCCATTCACTTAGATGAGGTGGACTGCAGGGAGGCCAACTGGGTTTGGGGTGGTTAGGAAGATTAATAATTCAATTTTAGAGATGTTAATTTTGAGATGCCTCTTTGACATCCAAAAGGCCATGGAGGTCATTGCATATAAGAGCCTGAAATTCACAGGAAGAGGTCTGGGCTGGGTATAAATTTGAGAACATCTACTTTCGTATAATATTTAGAGCTGGGTTGAGATTAAATGGTATTAGCAAGATACTGAGCATAGATAGGGAAAAGAAGGATTTCAAAGACTGAAACCTGAGCCTTAAATCAGGAATATAAGGAAGAATCAGCAAAAAACACTAGAAGGAGTTTCCAGTGAAGAAGAAGTAAAACCAGGAGACTGCCACGATCTGAGAGTGAACTGAAAAAGTGTATCAGAAAGCGTGGGATGATCAACCATGTCAAATACTGCTGACCGATCATGTCAGATGGATGAATTGACACGCAGATTTTGCAAAAAGAGCATCGTTAACAACCTTGACAAGAACAGGGTAATGGTGGTGGTGGCAAAAGCCTACATGGAGTCAAAGAAAGAATATGAGAAAGAATTCAAGAAATAATATGAGAAAAGGAACTGGAGACAGCCAGTAGAGACAACCCTTTTGAGGAATTTTGCTATTAAAAGAAAACAGAAAAATAAAGAGGGAAAAGGGGAATGTGAAGTCAAAAAGTATCATTTTTCTGGATTTTTCAAATGGAAACATTTTTAAGATGTTTACAGACATGGACTATATTAGTAATTCTCTATATGCAAATATACAAAGAACCAAAGAGGGATATAGATGTATTTTGTCCTTAATTTATCTTTTCATGAACGTAGTTAGCCACTGTACAATAAAAGAAAAAAGAAAAGAAACCAAGCCTTCCAAAGAAACGGATGCCTTATCCCCGACATGCAGCTAAGAAGCAGATCTTACTTGGCTTCCGACTTCAAGCACAAATGAACCCAAATGGATTCAACTTTACTGAACTATGTATCGTTTATTTTGTTACTGAAATAAGAGTATCAGGCAACTGGAAATCAATGAATTGATTTAAATATTATGCAAAAGATGGAGCTATTACTATGGGCACATTTTTATGATTTAAAAATCACATTTCAGCATTTTCTCTATGTCAGAGGCTATGACAGGGCAGCATTGATTAACACATTCAGACCCAATCATCAAGAAAAAGACTTGGAACTGCAAATTTCTCTTGTAAAAGATGCCTTCTTAGGTCCATACCAAGTTCAAAGTTATTAAATAATGACAGTTGGGTTTGGGAGTTTTTTTGGTGTGTGATTTGTTTTTAACTTTTTATTATGAAAAATTTCAAACCTAGGCAAAAGTAGAATAGAATATGACCTTACCCCCATATATATATAGGACCCAGCTTCAACAATTACCAACTCATAGCTAAGCTTATTTCATCTCTCTCCCCAACCACTTCTCTCTCTCTAAGCACCAGACTATTTTGAAACAAATCACAGGCATCACATCATTTCATCTACAATTATTTCAGTGTGCATGCCTAAAAAAGAACTCTTTTTTAAAAAATCACATTATCTTTTTCACACATAAAATTAGAATAGTCCATTAGTTCCATCAAATGTTCTTCAGGGTTCACATTTTCTTATTTATGTTCTATAAATATGTTTTTACATGTGCTGTAGTTTTGTTTGAATCAGAATACTAACAAGTCCTACAAACAGACATGTCATTTCTGAAAGGGACAAATTAAAACTGTTTTACATTTAAAACAGTTTTGGTTTTACAAGCAAATTACCAGAAGCACTTTAGTATTATAATATATAGTATAAAACCAATTTTGAATGAAATGGGAATAGTGTATTTTAAAATATAATTTAATAGGTTTAAATGAAACTTCCAAATGCTAAAGTGCACTTTCTCTAACAAAAATAAAAAAGGAGGTGATTTGGGGCTGCCAATTACAAATACATTCACAACTGACATGAGCGTTTTCAGTTGAAAATATAAAATCTTCTTAAAATATGTATTTCTTCTGTTGGTTGATTTGGTTTTGTGTTGTAAACTATAGTTCATCTGTTCTTCCAGTTACACTAACACCACCAGGCTAAACATTCTTCAGCTCAGTCCGGTCCTAAGCGATTATTCCCTTACCCCCTAAAAAAAAAGAACCAAACCAAAAAGCAATCAATTACATGTTTGTTAGAAATTTTTCATACATAAATTATAACTCTGATTCTGGATGCTAGGAAAACTTCGGCTGAAGCAAACAAGGAACACCTAAAAGTTAAGCAAATAGCTACCTTAAACCAATTTACTGCTTTTTACCGTCAGCATCATAGAGTGTCAGAACTAAAAAGAGGCTTTGCACTCCAAACCCCTCCTAACGGAGGTGAGCCAACAGAGGCTGAACGACTTGCCTGGAATCACGCAGCAAGAAGGGTGGTTCCCGAACCCAGACTATCCTACGACCAGACTAGATGTTTTCCCCTACTCTTACGTCATACCCAAATTGCTAGATTACATCTGATTCAAAGCTACTGCTTTTCTGTAAAAGCCTCCCGTCCTCCTGGTGGAGCAAGATTTGGGAGAACTGCAGTCATCCCTCCATATACGTGGGGGATTGTATCCAGGACCCCTGCATATACCAAAATCCTAGCACATGCAAGTCACAAAATGGGCCCTGCGGAATTTGCGGAAAAAGTCAGCCCTCCATATGTGCAGGTTTCACATCCAGCAATTACTGTATTTTGAATCTGCCTTTGGTTGAAAAAAATCTTTGTATAAGTGAACCCACACAACTTAAACCTGTGTTATTCAAAGGTCAACTGTGCTTTTACATTTCATTTCTCTTTATTTCACTTTCTACAGTCACTTCAGAAAATATTGTCAACTATTTTAAACGGCTTGTTCTTGTTTCACTATTTAATGTGTTTAATAAACTTTATTCACTATATACCCCTACTGACTAGTTGTGTCTTACAATTTTTATGCAATCCTTTTGGCCAAGACAGAATGAGACTTCAGTGCAGTTTTCAAAATGTAGTAAGCATTTGTTCTCACCAGATTATGTTAATCTTTATCTTTTCAAATAGTCAACTTTCATATTTATAGTATGCATGAAAGTGCACCCTAATACTTATCAATTTTCACTTCACAGCAAAGGCAGATTATGAATAAACTATGAAGTTTGCAAAAATGCAGTATATTGAAAAGGAGCACCACATAGTTTGTTATAATAGCTCCCCCTAGTGATCATTCTCACTATTGTTTTCTGAACACCTTTTAAGGTTATTAATTTTAGTACTTGGTATTGTTACCTAGAAATTTTCTATCATGACTGTAAACAAAACTTATGTCATCACATGGTCATTTCAGCCCCACATATACTCACAAGAATTAACCCTATCAGCAGAATGGTTTTCAACTAGAAAAGAATGGTGTTATTTTGTTTTTCATTTAACATGAAATGGAAAAAAGTGAAAAAGAACAAAGAATTCGGCAAATACAATTGATAATAATAACTGTGATTCATTAAGCAGTTCACATGTGCTATATATTCTGCTTAGCAATTATATGGGTTGTTTAATGTGATCCTTGTATTACTTTAGGATATTAATACCATTATTAATTTCATTTTACAGATAAAGAAACTAAGTCTGGCCTAAGGACATACAACTAGCAAGTGACAGAGCTGAAATTTGGATTCAGATTGTCTGACTCCAGAGTTCACACTCCAAGCCTCTATTCTATTCTGTTGAGGAAGCCACAAAATTACTTAGGTCCCAAATCTGTTTTTTGTTTTTTTGTTTTTTATAATAGAAAATCTGTTTGCCAGATTATTGCATTATTTATCCACCCTGCTTATATCACAGAAAGGCCAAAGTCTTCCTGCCCTGGTGTTGCCATTCCTCCTTTCTGCATACTCACCTCTGTCTGTAGCTGCCACCCAGTTAAGAAGTAGTGGTGACCAATTCCAAAGTTGAGGTAAGAGGGATACAAGATGAGCCTAAAACAGCTTAAGTCAGAAAGTGAGAAAGTACTCAAAAAAAACAAAAAAACAAAAAAAAAACAAGGAGCAAGTCACAAAGACACAGGTGCCCAGATTGAAGAGACTTCTCCTGGCCAAACCTATAACAGTTTGAACACAAGCATGATTAATTTTAAATCATTGAAAAATTAAGAACTCATAAGTTCATACTAACATTAGATAGATAGGTGAGAGAGAGAGAGAGAGACATAAGAAGAAGGGAGGGCTCCTGCTGACAGGGAGGGCTCTTCCTGAGGGCAGATTGGTAAGGGTGGAGGGAATGCAGGGATTTAAAAATAATCAATTTGCAATCATCATAGTGAGATTGGATAAGGCAAGAAACATTAATAGATTCCAAATCTAGAGAGAAATTCTGATGAGGAATCAAGGAATCAGATATTTGCATGATCTTAAGATATCTTCCCACCTACCACTTCTTAGTTGAAAGGGGGAAAAATAAAATGGTAATTATACAGTGGAGAGGTAAGACAACACTTTGATCTGGTGGTCGCATGTAACATCACTAACAAGAAGCAGATGGGCATCGTATGTCTACAGATGTGAAGCCTCGAGATGAGCATGTCACACATGTATTGTTCTTATCAAGAATGCATAATCTGACTGCAACCACAAGAAAATGGCAGAAAAACCCAAATGATGAATATTCTGCTTTGTTAAAGGAGGAAGTATAATCTTTAAAACTGTCAAAATCATAAGACAAAGAAAAACTATGGAAATAATCCAGATTAAAGGAGCTAAACAAACATGACAACTAAATGCATTATTTGTTTCCAGGCTTAATTACACACTGGAGGGGTAAAAATGCTAGAAAGAGCTGTTAGGTTAACTGACAAACTGAAATATGAAGAGTAGATTATACAAAACTGCTGCATCATTATAAATTCACTGAATTTGATCACCGTACTGGGGTTAAGATAATATCTCTATTCCTATAAAATATACACTGAAAGCCAGGAGTGGTGGCTCATCGCTATAATCCCAGCACTTCATGAGGCCAAGGTGGGAGGATCACGTGAAGCCAGGAATTTAAGATCAGCCTGGGCAAAGCTGAGGTTGGAGGATCACATAGCCCAGGAGTTTGAGGCTGCAGTGAGCTATGGTCATACCACTGCACTCCAGACTGGGCAACAGAGCAAGAACCTGTCTGAAAAAACATAAAATAAAATAGAAAATAGGCACTGAAGTATCTAGGGGGATATCATCAGGTAATTTACTATCAATGGTTCAGAAAAAAATGTGTGTGTGTGTGTGTGTGTATGTGTGTGTATGGTTTAAGGGTATGGAGTTTCAATTTTGCAAGATGCAAAGAGTTCTGTGGATAGACAATGGTGGCATAACAATGTAAATGTACTTAATACTACTGAACTGAAAAGGAGTTCAGGTGGTAACTGTATTTTACCGCAATTTAAGAGACAGAGAATATGCAAATGATAAGATTCATGGGACATACTGCTAATAGGTGGATTTGGGTAAAGAACATTTGAGTGTTTTCTGTACTATTTTTATTTTTTCAATTTTTATGCAAGTTTAAAACTGTTTCCAAATAAAGTTTTCTATATAAATAAAGTAGTAATTCTTCCCATCGCAGAGCAGCTCCACCCGCCTCCCGGTGCAGCCTCCTAGGTGAGTGGCAGGAGAGGGGCCTGGAGGCAGCCATCGGCTCTCAACCCTCTCACTCCGCGTGACCTGTTCATTCGCCCTTTCCTTCAAATGCTTCGAGGCTTAGATGACCAAACTGACCCTCACCGGATGTATCCCCACACACTACATTCTTTTAATGAATTGACTGGCTCCCTGGGGTAGGATAAACTCAGGAAATGGGGGTGAGGTAAAGGGCACTGGACCGGGAGACAGAGTCTGCATGTCTCGTCCTGATTCTGCCGATTAGCTGTGTGGCTTGGGCAACTCATTACCTCTGGGGGTGAACACTCTGATCTAGAATTTTTCTTTTTGTTGTTGTTGTTTTATTGTTGTTGTGAACATGCCACTGCACTCCAGTCTGAGTGCAGAGTGAGTCTGGCTGTAGGATGCAAAGATCCTACACTGCACTCAGACTGGAGTGCAGTGGCATGATCACAGCTCACTGCAGCCTTGACCTTCTGGACTCAACTGATCCTCCCACCTCAGCCTCCCAAGTAGCTGGGACTACAGCTGCATGCAACAAAACCCAGTTAATTTATTTTTTATAGGGACAGGGTCTCCCTATGTTGCCCAGACTGGTCTTGAACTCTTGGGCTCAAGTGATCCTCCCACTTTGGCCTCCTGAAGTGCTGGGATGACAGATGAGAGCCACTGCACTGGGCCTCAGAATTTTTTAAAGGTCCTTTGCAGTGTTATGATTTTGTATCTTACTTCCACCACTCCTGAGAACACAGTCACCAATTAAGCACTAGGTAATATGACTAATGATACAGCTAAAAACATTGAAACATTCCACATGTTAATTTTTCCTCCTGCTACTTAGCTTTTGGCGATATGTTGTTATGTTGCATTCTAGGAATACTAGAGGTAAGGGTGTGTGTGTGTAGAGAAAAACAGAAAGAAGAGGAAGGAGGAAGAGAAGAAAGGAAAACAGAATGGTATTCTATCAGAATGAATAGCACTTACAACCCATAGCATTTTAAAATCTATAGCATCGACTCACAACTTAAAGTAAAGCCTTTCATTTGTAAACTGCTTGGCAGTTTCAGAGTAATTTCATATCTGTTTTATCATTTTATCTTCCAAAGAACTCTGAGACAGTCAGGACAGACAATATTTTTATTTTAAAGATAAGAAAACTGATTTGATGAAGGCAAATGACCGCCAGCTAATTTGTGGTGGTTCACCAATTAGAATCCCAGCTTTTTGACCCTGTACTGATGCGCTTCCCAATTTAAAAACCTATAAAATGTCTTTTCAACATCATATTGAATGGGCAAGAGCTGGAAGCATTCCTCTTGAAAACCAGCACAAAGATGTCCTCTCTCACCACCCCTATTCAACATAGCATTGGAAGTCCTATCTGGAGCAATCAGGCAAGAGAAAGAAATAAAAGGCACCCAAATAGAAAGAGAGGAAGTCAAACTATCCCTGTTTGCAGATGACATGATTCTATATCTAGAAAACCCCATAGTCTTGGCCAAATAACTCCTTCAGCTGATAAACAACTTCAGCAAAGTTTTGGGATACAAAACCAACATACAAAAATCACTAGCATTCCTATATACCAACAACAGCCAAGCTGAGAGCCAAATCAGAAAGGCAATCCCATTCACAATTGCCACAAAAAGAATAAAATACTTAGGAATACAGCTAACCAGGGAATGAAAGATTGCTACAGCAAGAATTACAAAACACTATTCAAAGAAATCAGAGAAGATAAAAACAAATGGAAAAACATTCCAAGCTCATGGATAGGAAGAATCAATATTATTACAATGGCCATACTGCTCAAAGTAATTTATAGATTCAATGCTATTCCTATTCAACTACCAATGACATTTTTCACAGAACTAGAAAAAACTATTTCATATGAATTCAAAAAAGAACCTGAGTATCCAAGGCAATCCTAAGCATAGACAGCAAAGCTGGAGGCATCATGTTACCTGACTTCAAACTATATTACAGGGCTACAGTAACCAAAACAGCATGGTACTGGTACAGAAACAGACACATAGACCCATGAAACAAAATAGAGTACAGAAATAAGGCCCACCCATGACCATCTGATTTTCAAAAAAGCTGACAAAAACAAGCAATGAGGAAAAGGCTCCCTTTTAAATAAATGGTGCTGGGATAACCGGCTACCCTTATGCAGAATATTGAAGTTGGGCCCCTTCCTTATGCCATATATAAAAATCAACTCAAGATGGATTAAAGACTTAAATGTGAAACCCAAAACTAAAAAACCCTGGAAGACTCTGGAAGGCAATACCACTCTGGACGTAGGAATGGGCAAAGATTTCATAACAAAGATGCCAAAAGCAATGACAACAAAAGCAAAAATTGACAAATGAGATCTAATTAAACTAAAGAGCTTCTGCACAACAAAAGAAACTATCAACAGAGTAAACAGACAACCTATAGAATGGAAGAAAATTTTTGCAAAATACGCATCTGACAAAGGTCTGATACCCAACATCTGCAGGGAACTTAAACAAATTTACAAAAGAAAAACAAGGAACCCCATTAAAAAGGGGGCAAGGGATATGAACAGACACTTTTAGAAAGAAGACATACATTCAGCCCACAAACATATGAAAAACAGACCAGTATCATTGATCATTAGAGAAATGCAAATTAAAACCACAATGAGATACCATTTCACATCAGTCAGAATGGCTATTAATTAAAAATCAAGGCTGGGCGCAGTGGCTCACGCCTGTAATCCCAGCACTTTGGGAGGCCAAGGCAGGTGGATCACGAGGTTAGGAGTTCAAGACCAGTCTGGCCAAGATGGTGAAACCCCATCTCTACTAAAAAAAAAAAAAATTAGCCAAGCATGGTGGCGGCACCTGTAATCCCAGCTACTCAGGAGACTGAGGCAGGAGAATCGCTTGAACCTGGAAGGCGGGGGTTGCAGTGAGCCACGATCACACCACTGTACTCCAGGCTGGGCGACAGAGTGAGACTCCATCTCAAGAAAAAAAAAAAAAAGGTCAAAAAGTAACAGGTGCTGATGAGGTTGCTTGTAGAAAAAAGGAAACACTTATTCACTGTTGGTGGGAGTGTAAATTAGTTCAACCATTGTGAAAAGCAGTATGGTGATTCCTCAAAGAGCTAAAAACAGAACTACCATTCAACCCAGCAATCCCATCACTGGGTATACATACAGAGGAATATAGATCATTCTACCATAAAGATATATGCACATGTATGTTCATTGCAGCACTATTCGCAATAACAAAGACATGAAATCAACCTAAATGCCCATCAATGACAGACTGGATAAAGAAAATGTGGTCTATATACACTGTGGAATACTATGCAGCCATTAAAAAGATGAGATCATGTCTTTTACAGGAAGATGAATGGAGCCAGAGTCCATTATCCTTAGCAAACTAATGCAGGAACAGAAAACGAAATACCGTATATTCTCACTTATAAGTGGGAGCTAAATGATGAGAACCCATGAACATAAAGAAGGGAACAACAAACACTGTGATCTACCTGACAGTGGAAGGTGGAGGGTGGGAGGAGAGAGAGGAGAAGACAAAATAGTTATTGGGTACTAGGCTTAATACCTGAGTGATAAAAACAATCTGTACAACAAACCCACACGACATGAGTTTATCTAAAACTTCACATGTACCCCCAAACCTAAAATAAAAGTTTTAAAAAAAAGTCTTCTACAAAACAATAGGCTGCATGCTTCAAAAGTCACAGTCATGAAAAGCAAAAAAGAGCTGGGAAACTGTTCTAGAGTAAAGAAAACTAAAGAAGCACAAAAAGTAAGTTGAGTATGTAATTGTAGCTTGGATTTTGGATTACAAAGAAACACATTGCTTTTGTAAAAGACATTTCTGGGACAATTGCCAAAATTTCAATTTGGACTGTATTAGATAGTATTGTGTCCATATTTGATTTTCTGAATTTGATAATTGCAACATGGTTATATAAGAAGTTGCCCTTGTTCTCAGGAGACAGACACTGAAGTAGTTAGGGATAAAATGTTATAGTATCTGTAACTTTCTTTCAGTTGGTTGAGGGGAAAAGAAAATGACAAGAAGAATAAAAAACAAGCTCAGTGCAGTGGTTCACACTTGTAATCCCAGCCCTTTGGAAGGATAAGATGAGAGGATCGCTTGAACCCACGAGTTTGAGGCCAGCCTGCACAGCATAGTGAGACCAAGTATCTACAAAAAAGATTAAAATTTTAAAAATTAGAAAAATATTAGCCAGGTGTGATTCACACCTGTAGTCCTAGTTACTCAGGAATCTGAGGTGGGAAGATTGCTTAAGCCCAGGAGGTCAAGGCTGCAGTGCGCTATGAGTGTTCAAATGCACTCCAGCCTGGGCAACACAGTGAGACCCAGTTTCCAAAAACAAACAAACAGAAGAGTGAAAAACATTATATGTATTAATATACTAGAACTATATATGATATAAAGAGAGAAAGAGATGCAGCAAATGTGGAAAAATCTAGGTGAAAGGTATTTACATGTTAATTGTTATATTCTTGTAATTTTTCTGAGGTCTGGAAGTTTTTCAAGATTAGAAGTTTAGGCTGTGCGTGATGGCTCATGCCTGTAATCCCAGCACTCTGGGAGTCCGAGGCGGGCAGATTGCTTGAGCTCGGGAGTTCCAGACCAGCCTGGGCAAAATGGTGAAATTCTATCTCTACCAAAAATGCAAAAAATTATTCAGGCATGGTGGCGTGTGCCTGTGGTTCTAGCTACTCAGGAAGCTGAGGTGGGAGACTCTCTTGAGCCTGGGAGACGGAGGTTGCAGTGAGCCAAGATTGCACCACTGCACTCCAGCCTGGGTGATAGGGTGAGACCTCATCTTGAAAAAGAAAGTTTAATAAAATAAATAATTAAGAAAACATCTGAGATGAAAACTCTCTAAGGAATGTCATATTGTGCTTTCTAATATTTTTATTACTATAATAATAGTATGTCATGTTGCTGTTTGCATGATTTTTATGACTACAATATACTATCATCTCATATGTCATTACTGAGAAATAGGATAATTCACAGAAGTGAATTTTCTAAAACACAAACAAAAAAAGATAAGTAGACCCTTCAACACTGAAATAAATTAAATTTTCAGACCAACTTTATGAGTATATTTAACATATTTCAGATATTTCAAACAAAATGTAAGGAACAAAATCTATTTTTGAAGATCCTGGGTATTTTAAGGGTCAAATTCTCTAAACAACTTATGTGATCATAATTGTTTACCTTGAGGTTACTGAGATGTTTGAGGCTTTTTCATCTAATCTACAGGACCCTCTTACCACTGAGTCCTCCTGTAGGAGACACACAGCCATTCAGATTGCTGCCACTGTCAGTTCAAGGTCACTGCTGGGCTACTGACTATCCTATGACCGCATTTACTCCCTAATTCTTCTTTCACTTTCACACTTTCCTATCGAACCACCGAAATCCAGCTTCAACCTCAACCCACCTACCAAAACAGCTTTTGCCACAGTCACCTATAACCTCTCTGTTGATAAATCGAATGTATACTTTTCTGTAATATGTATTACTTGATTTCTCAGAAACACTTAATAGATAACCATCCTATTCTTTCTAAAACCATCCCTTCCCCATCTTTCAAAGGTCTAAATTTTACTGATACTTCTATTTCGACTATTATTCCTTCTTCATCCCCTTGGAGAAAATGGTCTTTTTCCCCTATGTTTTGGTTCTGCACTTTAAAAAAAAAGCCATAATATTTTAAAAAACTGTTTAGCTATTATTACAAATTCTCGTGGATAGAGGTAGGGGAGAAGAGAAAGAAAAAAACAGGAGTTAGGCATAGGCTAGAAGAAGCTATTATAAACATTTTGTCTAAAAAATGGTGTATTTTCACACTCACATTTCAGACTGGAAGGAAATATAAGGACATGTACAGGACCAACTGTGACCAACTTTTTCATCTCTTGTTCCTAGTACCTACTTGTGTGCTCCAAAGACTGCTGCCTTGATTTGAAGCAAAGGTTGGAGGAAGCCTATTTTGGCAGGATTATAGCCATACTACCTAGCACTTGGGGGAATTGAGATATATCTATATCTATATAGATATGATGATATACTGATATGGGATATATACATACCATATCCCTTTTCAGTTCTAATTGGGCAAAAGGAACTGTCAGGAAGTAGGACAGAAAATGCTTTAGCTGGAAGTTTTCAGACACTACCATCCCCATGTTTCTTCCCTACCCTCGCTACTTTCATCCAATACTCATAGATCGTGGTGGGAAAAATAGCTGGCTGGGAATACAAGGTCTCCTGCCCAAGGTTTAGCAGTCATGATGGGAGTAGAGTTTCCAGCAATCCAAAAAGGAAAACTGTCATTATTTAACAAGAATTTATTCAACGATCATTGCTGTGTGAGACACTGGTGATTTCCAGACAGCATCTACTCTCCAGGAGTTCAGGGTTCAGTTGAGAGGTAAAGACCTAAAGAGATACAGTAATGTAATATATCATGTTAGGTATGTCCATGGGGCAGTGATGGGACAAGGTCCTGTTCTCTACAGTTGTCCAGTTAAACTACACAGAGGTAAAGCCTCTGTACTGAGATGAAAATTGAAGGATAAATGACTCATTCACCAAGTAGGAACTAAGGAGAATAATTAACTCCACACTCTGCACCTGAGACTTATAAGCAACAAAAAATAAAATAAATAAACATGTAACTGTGCTTTATATATACCATCAGGTGTTACTTACCAACAGGGATACATTGTAAGAAATGCGTCATTAGGTGATTTTGTCCTTGTGCAAACATCACAGAGTGCACTTACATAAACCGAAATGGTAAGCCTGCCTGGTACCACACACCTAGGCTCTATGGCATAGATTATCACTTCTGGCTACAAACCTGTATAGCATGTGACTGTACTGAACACTGGAAGGAACTGCAATGCAATGGTAAGTATTTATGTATTTAAACATAGAAAAGGTACCATAGAAGTATAGTATAAAAGATAAAAAATAGTACATCTATACAGGACACTTATCATGAATGGAACTTGTGGGACTGGAAGTTGCTCTGGGTGAGCCAGTGAGTGAGTGGTGAGTGAGTGTGAAGACCTGGGACGTAATTGTACACTACTGTAGATTTTATAAGCACTGTATGCTTAGGCTACAATAAATTTATTTTAAAAATCTTTCTGCTTCAATAATAAATTAACCTTAGCTTATGTAACCTTTTTACTTTATAAACTTTAAATTTTTTTAACTTTTTGACTCTTCTGTACTAGCACTTAGCTTATAACACAAACACATTGTACAGCTGTACAAAAATATTTTCTTTCTTTATATGACTACTGTATAAGCTCTTTATTACTCAAAGATTTTTTTTTTACTTTTTTCAACATTTTTTTTAAAAACTGACACACAAACACAGACATTACCTAGGCCTACACAGCCTCAGGATCATCAATATCACGGTCTTCCATTTCCATATCTTGTCCCACTGGAAGGATTTCGGGGTAGTAACATGCACAGAGCTGTCATCTTCTAGGATAACAATGCCCTTGTTTGGAATACTTCCTGAAAGACTTGCCTGAAGATGTTTTACAGTTAACAATTTTTTATAAGTAGAAAAAGCACACTCTGAATAACAATAAGAAGTATAGTAAATACATAAGCCAGTGACACTCATTTATTATCCTTATCAAGTATTAAGATGTACTGTACATAATTATATGTGCTAGACTTTCGTATGACTGGAAGCTCAGTCGGTTTATCTGCACCAGCATCATCACAAACATGAGTAATGCATTGCACTACATTAGGAAGGCTACTATATCACTAGATGATAGGAATTTTCCAACTCCAGTATAATCTTATGGGACTACATTACTCATGCAGTTGGTTGTTGACCAAAATGTTGTTCTTTTTTTTTTTTTCTCTTGAGACAGAGTCTCATTCTGTCGCCCAGCTAATTTTTCTTTTCTTTCTTTCTTTTTTTTTTTTTTTTTTTTTTGTATTTTTAGTAGAGACGAGGTTTCACTGTGTTAGCGAGGATGGTCTGGATCTCCTGACCTCATGATCCACCCACCACGGCCTCCCAAAGTGCTGGGATTACAGGCGTGAGCCACCATGCCCGGCCCAAAATGTTGTTCTATGGTGCATGATTTTATGTATTAATTATATATAGTATATATATGTGTGTGCATATATACGTGTGTGTATGTGTGTGTATATATATACATACATATGCATATATAGAGAGAGAGAGACAGAGAGAGCTTGCCACATGGGAAGCTGGTAGCAGACCTGAAAAGTATGCCCAGCAAGGAAAAAGCTGATTCTGTGTTAGCCCTGTGAAGCAACAGGGCATTATTCTTCTCAAGGGCTCCTTTGGAGTGTGTGGGAGTATACCAAGAAGTCAAGAAGTCATGGATAAAGTGACACATCTTCAAGGACACTAATGCATTTTGATATTCAAAAATAGATATGTAATAATAGAGGCTGGGCATAGTGACTCACATCTGTAATTCTAGCATTTTGGGAGGCCGAAGCAGGCAGATCACTTGAGGTCAGAAATTTGAGACCAGCCTGGCCATCATGACAAAATCTTGTCTCTACTAAAAAATACAAAAGCGGTGGCACACGCCTGTAGTGCCAGCTACTGGGGAGGCTGAAGTATGAGAATCACTTGAACCTGGGAGGCAGAGGTTGCAGTGAGCCAAAATTACACCACTGCACTCCAGCCTGGGCAGCAGAGCAAGACTTTGTCTTAAAAAAATAAATAAATAGGCCAGGCGCGGTGGCTCAAACCTGTAATCCCAGCACTGTGGGAGGCTGAGGCAGGTGGATCACTTGAGGTCAGGAGTTTGAGACTAGCCTGGCCAACACAGTGAAACACCATCTCTACTAAAAAAAAAAAAGTTAGCCAGGCGTGGTGGCGGCCAATCCCAGCTACTCGGGAGGCTGAGGCATGAGAATCACTCCGAGGTGGAGGTTACAGTGAGCTGAGATCATGCCACTGTACTCCAGCCTGGGAGACAGAGAGAGACTCTGTCACAAGTAAGTAAGTAAGTAAGTAAGTAAGTAAGTAAGTAAGTAAGTAAGTAAGTAAGTAAGTAAGTAAATAAATAAATAAATGTAACAGAATAGCAAATGCAAGTGAAGTTTTTAAGAAAAACTGCAAAGCTTAAAAAAATTCTCAGTATTTTAAGTATTTCACTTTGTCTCCTTACCATCCCTGGGAGTTTGCATCTCTTTTCCTTTGCCCTTAGAGGCAAGTCCCTAATCACTTGCATAGAGAAAGGAAGAACTGCAATTAGGTGAGCATTATTGGTACTTTGGTAATTTGCGTTTGCCTTTTTTTTTTTCCTTTCACATTTTAGATCAACACAACATTTTATTTTTTTTTCAGTGGAAAATAACTTTTATTGAGACCCCACGAGCTGCACAATGTGTTCTTGGCATTAAGCTCCTTCTTCTTTTGCAGTTCGATCTTTCTTGGGTGGTCACATGAACGCTTTCTTCTTTTCTATGGTCTGGAAGTGGCCATGGCCAAACTTGGAGGTGGTGTCTATGAACTTAAGGTCAATCTTCTCCAGAGCCCACCATTTGGTCTGCACCAGTGAAGACTTATAGAGGGTGAGTACTTGCTTCTTGGTTCCCACCACTCAGTCTGTGACCTATGTATTCATGGTATATAGTTTATCATAAACCAAGACCTTTTATATTATATGGATTCTGTCTCTGGCCTATTTATTCAATGGAAATTTGGTTATAATTGCAGGAGACTTAAAATTAATTGAGTAAGGGCTGCAAGATGGACGAATAGAAACAACTCTGGTCTGCAGCTCCCAGCAAGATCAATGCAGAAGGCAGGTGATTTCTGCATTTCCAACTGAGGTACCTACCTGGCTCATCTCTTTGGGACTTGTTAGATAGTGGGTACAGCCCATGGAGGGCAAGCTGAAGCAGTGTGGGGTGTCACCTCACCCAGGAAGTGCAAGGAGTGAGGGAACTCCCTCCCCTAGTCAAGGGAAGCCATGAGGGACTGTTCCATGAAGAATGGTGCATTCCAGCTCAGATACTACGCTTTTCCCATGGTCTTCACAACCCGCAAACCAGGAGATTCCCTCGGGTGCCTATGCCAGCAGGGCCCTGGGTTTCAAGCACAAAACGGGGTGGCCATTCGGGCAGACACTGAGCTAGCTGCAGGAGTTTTTTTTCATACCCCAATGGCACCTGGAGCACCAGCGAGAAAGAACCATTCACTCCCCTGGAAAGATGGCTGAAGCCAGGGAGCCAGGTAGTCTAGCTCAGCAGATCCCACCCCCATGGAGCCCAGTAAGCTAAAATCCACTGGCTTGAAATTCTTGCTGCCAGCATAGCAGTCTGAAGTAGACCTGGGAGGCTAGAGTTTGGTGAAGGGAGGGGCGTCTGCCATTACTGAGGCTTGAGTAGGCAGTTTTCCCCTCACAGTGTAAACAAAGCCTCCAAGAGGTTTGAACTGGAAGGAGCCCACCACAGCTCAGCAAAACCACTGTGACCAGACTGCCACTCTATTTGCCTCCTCTCTGGGCAGGGCATCTCTGAAATAAAGGCAGCAGACCCAGTCAGGGGCTCCTAGATAAAACTCCCATTTCCCTGGGACAGAGCACCTGGGGGATAGGGTGGCTATGGGCACAGCCTCAGCAGACTTAAATGTTTCTGCCTGGCCAGCTCTGAAGAGAGCAGGGGATCCTCCAGCACAGCACTCGAGCTCTGCTAAGGGACAGACTGCCTCCTCAAGTGGATCCCTGACTTCCATGCCTCTTGACTGGGAGACACCTCCCAGCAGAAGTCAACAGATATCTCATATAGGAGAGCTCCAACTAGCATGTGGCAGGTGCCCCTCTGGGACGAAGCTTCCAGAGGAAGGAACAGGCAGCAATATTTGCTGTTCCACAGCCTCTACTGGTGATACCCAGGCAAACAAGGTCTGGAGTGGACCTCCAGCAAACTCCAGCAGACCTGCACCAGAGGGGCCTGACTATTAGAAGGAAAACTAACGAACAGAAAGGAATAGTAACAACATCAACAAAAAAGATATCCATACAGAAACCTCATCTGAAGGTGGCCAACATCAAAGACCAAAGGAAGTTAAATCCATGAACATGAGGAAAAACCAGCACAAAAAGGCTGAAAATTCCAAAAACCAGAACACCTCTTCTCCTCCAAAGGATCACAACTCCTCACCAGCAAGGGAACAAAACTAGATGGAGAATGAGTTTGATGAACTGACAGAAGTAGGCTTCAGAAGGTGGGTGATAACAAAGTCCTCCAAGCTAAAGGAGCATGTTCTAACCCAATCCTAGGAAGCTAAGAACCTTGGGAAAAGGTTAGAGGAATTGCTAACCAGAATAACCAGTTTAGAGAAGGACATAAATGACCTGATGGAGCTGAAAAACACAGCATGAGAACTTCGTGAAGCATACACCAGTATCAATAGCCAAATCCACCAAGAGGAAGAAAGGATATCAAAGATTGAAGATCAACTTAATGAAATAAAGCGTGAAGATAAGATTAGAGAAAAAAGAATGAAAATGAACAAACAAAGCTTCCAAGAAATATGGGACTATGTGAAAAGACCAAATGTACAATTGATTGGTGTACCTGAAAGTGACAGGGAGAATGGAACCAAGTTGGAAACACTCTTCAAGATATTATCCAGGAGAACTTCCCCAACCTAGCAATACAGGCCAACATTCAAATTCAGGAAATACAGAGAACACCACAAAGGTACTCCTCGAGAAGAGCAACCCGAAGACAAATAATCGTCAGATTCACCAAGGTTAAAATGAAGGAAAAAATGTTAAGGGCAGCCAGAAAGAAAGGTCGGGTTACCCACAAAGGGAAGCCCATCAGACTAACAGCGGATCTCTCTGCAGAAACCCTACAAGCCAGAAGAGAGTGGGGGCCAATATTCAACATTCTAAAGGAAATAATTTTCAACCCGTAATTTCACATCCCACCAAACTAAGCTTCATAAGCGAAGGAGAAATAAAATTATTTACAAGAGGGATTATTTATAGATACCTCTCAAAGCTTGCACCAATATACTATTACATTATAAATCCAAAAAAGAGAGCAGAATTTCCCAAAAATGTTTGACCACAGGAGTTTTATTTTAGTACACAAACTCCAGAGCCATATGGCTTCCTTTGTTTAAATGCTGTCTCTAGTAACTGTGGCATCTTGGACAAGTCACTTAATCGTTCTGTGTCTCAGTTGCTGCATCTGAAAAGTTGGAATAATAAAAGCACCTACTTTATTGGGTAGTTGTGAAGTTTCAATGGGTTAGCATGAGTGAAGTGTTTGCAGCAGTACCAGCCTCATAGTAAACACCACAAAGTTTTGCTATTGTTAAAGCATGTTTTGTGTTGCTGTTATTCCTTATTCTAGTTGTCAGTAATTTAGAGGACTACACATTAACATCTCAGTGATCTAGAACAAATGGGGCAACTTGAGAAACTGTGCTGTATCTTGGTCAGTAGTTACCCAACCTAGTGGGTCTGAAAACAACAGATTGCTATCCCTCCCACCTGAGATTCTGATGCAGTTGGTCTGTGATGGAGACCAGAAATTCAAGACCTGTATTTCAAAACTCTAGGAAACTTCTTCCCCTCAGCATGTGAGAACTTTGAAGGTTTAATGAGAGATAAGAGAGGCTAGAATCCCACAGTGGCTAGTGGGTTTATCCATGGCACCACCAATTGAACCAGTCTGTTAAACTACTCATTTAGGCCGGGCGTGGTGGCTTAAGCCTGTAATCCTGGCACTTTGGGAGGCCAAGACGGGCGGATCACGAGGTCGGGAGACTGAGACCATCCTGGCTAACATGGTGAAACCCCGTCTCTACTAAGAAATACAAAAAACTAGCCGGGCCGCGGTGGCGGGCGCCTGTAGTCCCAGCTACTCAGGAGGCTGAGGCAGGAGAATGGCATAAACCCGGGAGGCGGAGCTTGCAGTGAGCTGAGATCTAGCCACTGCACTCCAGCCCGGGCGACAGAGCGAGACTCCGTCTGAAAAAAAGCAAAACAAAACAAAACAAAACAAAAAACTACTCATTTTTTGCAGTGGTTTAAGGCAGTTGCAAGGAAACAAGAGTGACGCCTTCCAAAAGGAATATTAGTATCTCAGGGTCCAGAGCAATGTGGAGAAGGGCAAAAAAATGGATAAGAGGTATGGGAAGAGACAACAATAAAATAATTCACACCAAAGATAAATGCGTTTCACTATTTTCTAGACATTGTCAGTGTCCCTGCCACACATGTTATACCATTTTGCAATCCCAACAACAACAAAAAATAGTGACTGTTTCTCCAAAGTCTGCCCTACAGAATGAACTATTGCACCTTTGGGTTTCTGCCTATCAGGGTGAAATATGGTATGTTAGTATAATTTTAATTTGCATGGCCTTAATTTGCATATGTTCTTTAGATGTTTAGGGCTGTTTGTATTTATTTTTTTGTAAACTATATGGCTTTGAATTCTCTTTGTCACAAGTGTAAGCTGTTCCATAACAGCTTGTGCTATTATGGGTTATGTTCATAAACCACCCCTACGGAAAATAGAATGAAGTATAGTCATTTTCGTGGTCACTTGCCCTTCTTATTGCTAAAGGAACCAACAGAGCACCAAAGAGACTTTATATCTGTTCCTCAACTGAAGTAGACCAGGCTATTCCCTGGTTCACCCTAGTACCGACAGCCAGTTTTCTTCCTCATGCAAACCAAAATATCATAAGTCTCTTTTTTGGAGAAATAGGAGACTTACTCCACATGTTTAAAGGATCTACATTATCTATCATTTTCTTAATCTTGGAAGCAAACATAGATTGACTTCAAAATGTTATATTTTTTCATGTAGCAAAGAGAAATGTCATGATGAATCAAATGAATCAAAAGATCTATTTCACACAATCATGGTATTTTGTAAACTGAATATAGGTACTTAACATATTGTCAAAATTAAATTGCTTGTGATACTTAAGCATTGAATTAATTAAAACTCCTCTAATTCAAAAATGTTATCTGCTAAGCATAATATATTTATTTAAGGTCTGAAAAAAATAGCCCTTTTTTAAATTATGTTTTGTTATTGTGTTAATTACAATGGCCAACAAAATTAGAACTTAGTTATTACACTTGATGGAGAAACTTATGTCATGCATAACTACAGTTGAACCCAACATGGGAAAAGCCACTGGTTTCAGCTGATGTGGAATTAATTTATACTCTGAAAAGCTTACTAACTAGAAGGTACTTTAAAGTTATTATATCGATTATAATATCATAAATATCTAAAATAATGGATTTTTTTCCCTGAGCACACACATATTTTCTTTCTCTTTTATTCCTAATGCAGGGGTAAGCAGAAAGGACACTATTATCTAGCCACTCCACGTGGGCTCTCATCCAATAAAAGGGACACAGACACTAAAGAATGATCATACAAAACACTAAATATATCATTTCCCATTAGCACAGCACACATCTTATTCCTGGTAGTAGAAATTAGGCCATGTTAATGTGAGAGTCCAATAATGAGAGCATAAAAATTAATACACATCACTAAGATGAGTTTCAAGTTTCCAAGAATCAACCCAATTCTCTTTTTAATATGCAAACTGGTAGAAGATGTTAGGAGGCTTTTGGTGAAAGAAGAAGAAAGAGGAGAGTGATGATTAATTTTACCTGTCCACTTGGCTGAGCCACAGTACCCAGATATATGGTCAAACATTATTCTAAATGTTTCTGTAAAGATTTCTTTCAGATGAGATTAACATTTGCAACAGTAGACTGAGCAAAGCAGACTATCCTCCATAATGTGGGTGGGCCTCATCCAATCAGTTGAAGGCTTTAATAGAAGAAGATTGAACTTGGCCGGACACTCTGATTCATGCCTGTGATCCCAGAACTTTGGGAGGCCAAGGCAGGTAGATCACTTGAGGTCAGGACTTCGAGACCAGCCTGGCCAATATGGTGAAACCTCGTCTCTGCTAAAAATACAAAAGAATTAGCCAGGCAAGGTGGTACACACTTGTAATCCCAGTTACCCAGGAAGTTGAGGCATGATAATTGCTTGAACCCAGGAGGCAGAGGTTGCAGTGAGCTGAGATCACGCCACTGCACTCCAACCTGTGTGACAGAGTGAGACTCTGTCTCAAAAAAAAAGAAAAAACAACCAAAAAAACCAACAACAACAACCAAAAAAAAAAAAAAACAAGATAGAACAAGACTGAACTCCCCCAAAGAAGGAATTCTGCCAGCAGACTGCTTTTGTACTCACACTGCAGCATCACCTCTTCCCTGAATCTACAACCAGCCTGCCTACCCTGCAGATTCCAGATTTGCCTGTCTCCTCCACAATTGTATGAGCTAAGCTAATTCCTTGAAATAAATCTCTCAAGTGGGGAATCCAAGATGGCCAATTAGAAGCAGCTGCGGTCGGCACTCATGGAAAGGAATGAAAAGGGGTGAGTAAATTCAGCACCTTCAACTGAAATATCCAGGTTCTTACATTGGGACTAACTAGGCAAACAACTCAAACTGCAAACAATGAAAAAAAGCTGGTGGGGTTGGGGAGGACAACAGCCCACCCAGGAGCAGCATAAAGCCAAAGGAACTCCCATCCACACCAAGGGAAGCAGTGAGTGATTGTGCAACACAGTCTGGGAAACCAAGCTTCTCCCATGAATCTTTGCAATCTGTGGATCAGGAGATCCTCTCATGGGCCCACGCCACTGGGCCTTGGGTCCAATACACAGAACTGTGTGGAGTCTTAGTAGAACAGCCACTCAGGCACACACAGTTTTATATGCTGCAGCCCCAGGATCCCCAGTGAGGTGGGAAATCCATTCATACATATCTCTAGGAAGGGGGCTGAATCCAGGGAGCCAAGCAGCCTCATTCTGCATGTCCCACAACCATGACATCCCACAAGTTAAGTCCCACTGGCTTAGAATTCCAGCCAGCTGATGGCAACAGACTGAAATCTGCCTGAGACAGGTCTGAGTTCACAGAGGGGATGGGCAGGTGCCATCTCTGCAGTTTGGTTGACTCAGCCATTCCAGTCTGCCAGCTTTGGAGAATACAAATGGGCCAGAGAAGGAAGGGTAGCCCCTAACACAGCACACTTGCTATACCAAAAAGCAACCAGACTGCTTTATGCTGGTTGCTGATCCTGTTCCTCCTGACTGGATGAGACCTCCCAACAGGGGTCTCCAGCCACCTCCTACAGGTACGTTTGGGCAGCAACAGGTCAGTACACCCCTGGGATGACACTTCCAGAGGAAAGAGCAGACTGCCATCTTTGCTCTTTCACAGTCTTCATTGGTGATATCTCCAGATATGGGAAAAACTGAGGTAACTAGGGTCTGGAGTGGACCTCCAGCAAACCACAGCAGCCTTATGATAGAGTAGCCTGACTGTTAAAAGAAAAACAAACAAACAGAAAACAACAACAACATCAACAAAAGGGACTCCCCAAAATCCCCATTCAAAGGTCAACAACCTCAAAGATGAGAAAAAAATTAATGCAAAAGTGCTGAAAACTCGGAAAGCCAGAGTGCCTTTTCTCCTCCAAATGACCACAACCCCTCTCCAGCAAGGGCACAGAACTGGGCTGAGGCTGAAATGGCTGAATTGACGAAGTAAGCTTCAGAAGGTGGGTAATAACAAACTTCACTGAGCTAAAGTATTTTGTAACCCAATGCAAAGAAGCTAAGAATGATGATAAAACAATACAGGAGCTGAAAGCCAGAATAGCCAGTTTAGAGAGAAAAACAACTGACCTGATGGAGCTGAAAAACATTATACAAGAACTTCACAATGCAATCATAAGTATCAATAGTAGAATAGACCAAGCAGAGGAAAAAATCTCAGAGCCTGAAGACTATCTTTCTGAAATAAGACAGGCAGACAAGAATAGAGAAAAAAGAACAAAAAAGAATGAACAAACCCTCTCAGAAATATGGAATTACGTAGAAAAACTAAACCTACAAGTGATTGGAGTACCTGAAAGAGATGGGAAGAATGGAACCAAGTTAGAAGACATACATCAGGATATCAACCAGGAGCACATCCCAACTTAGCAAGACAGGCCAACATTCAAATTCAGGAACTGCAGAGAACCCCAGTGTATTAGTCTGTTCTCATACTGCTAATAAAGACATATCTGAGACTGGGTAATTTATAATGAAAGAGGTTTAATTGGCTCAGAGTTCCACGTAGTTAGGGAGGACTCACAATCAAAGCAGAAGATGAATGAGAAGCAAAGTCACATCTTACATGGCAGCAGGCAAGACAGCATGTGTAGGGGAACTCCCCTTTATGCAACCATCAGATCTCGGATATCTTGAAACTTATTCATTATCATGAGAACAGCATGTGAAAGACCTGCCCCCATGATTCAGTTGCCTCCCACCGTGTCCCTCCCATGACACATGGGAATTATAAGAGCTACAATTCAAGATGATATCTGGGTGAGGACACAGCCAAATCATATCACCCAGTAAAATACTCCACAAAAAGATCAACCCCAACACACATAATTGTCAGATTTGCCAAGGTCAAAATGAAAGAAAAAATGTTAAGGAGAGCCAGAGGGAAAGACCAGGTCACCTACAAAGGGAATCTATCAGACTAACAGCAGATCTCTCAGCAGAAACCCTACAAATCAAAAGAGAGTGGAGGTCAATATTCAACATTCTTAAAGAAAAGAATTTTAAACCCAGAATTTCACATCCAGCCAAACTAAGCTTCATAAGCAAAGGAGAAATAAAATCCTTTTCAGACAAGCAAATGCTGAAGGAATTTATCACCATCAGGCCTGCCATGCAAGAGCTCCTGAAGAAAGCACTAAATATACAAAGGAAAAACTGGTACCAGCCACTACAAAAGCACACTGAAACACACAGATCAGTGACATCATGAAGCAACTATATCAACAAGTCTGCAAAATAACCAGCCAGCATCATGATGACAGGATCAAATTCACATATAAAAATACTAACCTTAAATGTAAATGGCTAAATGCCCCAATTAAAACACAGATGGCAAGCTAGATAAAGAGCTAAGACTCAAGAGACCCACCTCAAGTGCAAAGACACACATAGGCTCAAAGTAAAGGGATGGAGGAAAATTTATCAAGCAAATGGAAAACAGAAAAAAGCAAGCATCACAATCCTAATTTCTGACAAAATAAACTTTAAACCAACAAAGATTTAAAAAAAAAAAGGGGGGGCATTACATAATGGAAAAGGGATCAATTCAACAAGAAGAGCTAACTATCTTAGATATATATGTACCCAATATAGGAGCACCCAGGTTCATAAAGCAAGTTCTTAGAGACCTACAAAGAGCTTAGATTCCCACACAATAAGAGTGGGAGACATTAACATCCCACTGACAATATTGGACAGATCACTGAGACAGAAAATTATCAAAGATATTCAGGACCTAAACTCAGCTCTGGATCAAGTGGACCTAATAGCTATCTACAGAACTCTCCACCCTACAACAACAGAATGTACATTCTTCTCATTGTCACACAGCACTTAATCTAAAACTGATCACATATTCAGAAGTAAAACACTCCTCAGCAAATGCAAAAGAACTGAAATCATGACAAACAGTCTCTCAGACCACAGTGCAATCAAATTAGAGCTCAAATTTAAGGAACTAACTCAAAACCACACAACTACATGGAAATTGAACAACTTGCTCCTGAACAACACCCAGGTAAATAATAAAATTAAGGCAGAAATCAAGAAGTTCTTTGAAACTAATGAGAGCAAAGACAATGTGCCAGAGTCTCTGGGATGCAGCTAAATCAGTGTTAAGAGGAAAATTTATAGCACTAAATGCCCATATCAAAAAGCTAGAAAGATCTCAAGTTAACAACCTAACATCATAACTAAAAGAACAAAAGAACCAAGAGAAAACAAACCCCAAAGCTAGCGGAAGACAAGAAATAACCAACATCAGAGCTGAACTGAAGGAGACAGAGACACGAAAACCCCTACAAAAAAATCAACGAATCCAGGAGTTGGGTTTTTTTTTCTTCAAAAATTAATAAGACAGAACAGTAGGCTGCACTAATGAGAAAAGAGAGAAGAATCAAATAAACACAATCAGAAATGATAAGGAGGATATTACCACTGACCCCACAGAAATACAAACAACCATCAGAGAATACTACAAACTCCTCTATGCACATGAACTAGAAAATCTAGAAGAAATGGATAAATTCCTGGACAAATACATCCTCCTAAGACTGAACCAGGATGAAACTGAATCCTTGAATAGACAAATAATGAGTTCTGGAAAGGAGGTAGTCTACCAACCAAAAAGACAAAAACAAAAAACCCAGGACCAGATGTATTCACAGCTGAATTCTACTACAAAGAAGAGTTGGTACCATTTCTACTGAAACTATGCCAAACAAAATTGAAAAGAAGGGACTCTTCCCTAACTCATTATATGAAGCCAGCATCAGCCTGATACTAAAACCTGGCAGAGATACAACAAAAAAGGAAAACTTCAAGTCAATATTCTTGATGAACATCAATGTAAAAATCCTCAGTAAAACACTGGATAGTTGAATCCAGCAGCGCATCAAAAAGCTTATCCACCATTATCAAATTGGCTTCATCCCTGGGATGCAAGTTTGGTTCAACATACACAAATCCACAAATGTGATTCATACTCATAACATAAACAGAACTAAACACAAAAACCCCACGATTATCTCAACAGATGCAGAAAAGGCCAACAATAAAATTCAACATCCCTTCATGTTAAAAACTCTCAATAAATTAAGTGTTGAAGGAACACACCTCAAAATAGTAAGAGCATGACAAACCCACAGCCAATATCATACTGAATGGACAAAAGCTAGAAGACTTCCCCTGAAAAACAGCACAAGACAGGGATGCCCTCTCTCAACACTCCTATTCAACATAGTATTGGATGTTCTGGCCAGGGCAATCAAGCAAAAGAAAGAAATTAAGGGCATTCAAATAGGAAAAGAGGAAGTCAAATTATCTTTGTTTTCAGGCGGGCACGGTGACTCACGCCTGTAATCCCAGCACTTTGGGAGGCCGAGTGGGTGGATCACCTGAGGTCAGGAGTTTAAGACCAGCCTGCCCAACATGGCAAAACTGCATCTCTACTAAAACATAAAAATTAGCCAGGCATAGTGGTGCATGCCTATAGTCCCAGCTACTTGGGATGCTGAGGCAAGAGAATCACTTGAGCCTGGAGGCAAAGGTTGCAGTGATCCAAGATCATGCCACTGCACTCCAGCCTAGACAACAGAGTGAGACTCTATCTGAAAAAAACTATATAAATATATATAGTTATATATATATATAGTACATATATATAGTATCTATAGGTATATATATAAGCTATATATTATATATATATAATTGTTTGCAGAAGACATGATCCTGTATCTAGAAAACCCCATCACCTCAGCCCAAAGAGCTTCTTAAACTGATAACTTGAGCAAAGTCTCAGGGTATAAAATCAATGTGCAAAAATCACTAGCATTTCCATAGAACAACAACTGGCAAACAGAGAACCAAATCAGGAATAAACTCTCATTCACAATTGCTTCAAACAGAATAAAATACCTAGGAATACAGCTAACAAGGGACATGAAGGACCTCTTCAAGGATAACTATAAACGTCTGCTCAAAGAAATCAGAGAGGACACAAACAAATGGAAAAACATTCCATCCTCATGGATAGGAAGAATAAATATTGTGAAAATGGCCACGTTGCCCCAGGTAATTTATAGATTTTATGGTATTCACATTAAACTACCATTGATATTCTTCAGAGTATTAGAAAAAACTATTCTAATTTCATATGAATAAAAAAAGAGCCCATATAGCCAAGGCAATCCTAAGCAAAATGAACAAAGCTGGAGGCACCACACTACCCAACTTTAAACTACACTACAAGGCTACAGTAACCAAAACAGCATAATACTGGTACAAGAACAGACACATAGATCAATGGAACAGAATAGACATCGCAGAAATAAGACTGCATACCCACAACCATCTGATCTTCTATAACCCTGATAGAAACAAGCAACAGGAAAGGGATTCCCTAATTAATAAATGGTACTGGGAGAGCTGGCTAGCCATATGCACAAAACTGAAACTGAACCCCTTACCTTATATCTTATATAAAAATTAACTCAAGATGGATTAAAGACTTAAAGTTAAAACTCAAAACCATAAAAACCCTAGAAGAAAATCTAGGCAATACCATTCAAGACATAGGCACAGGCAAAGATTTCATAAAGAAAACACCAAAAGCAATTGCAACAATAGCAAAAATTGACAAAGGGAATCTAATTAAACTAAAAGGCTTCTGCACAGCAAAGGAAACTATCATCAGAGGGAACAGACAACCTACGGAACGGGAGAAAAAGTTTCCAATCTATCCATCTGACAAAGGTCTAATAACCAAAATCTATAAGAAACTCAAAGAAATTTACAAGAAAAAAAAACAACCCTATCCAAAAGAGGGCAAAGGACATGAACAGACACTTCTCAAAAGAAGACATACATGCAGCAGCAAATATGTTAAATAAAGCTCAACTTCACTGATCATTAGAGAAATGAAAATCAAAACTACAATAAGATACCATCTCACAAGCTGGGTACAGTGGCTCACTCCTGTAATCTTAGCACTTTGGGAGGCTGAGGCAGGCAGATCACTTGGGGTCAGGAGTTTGAGACCAGCCTGGCCAACATGGTGAAACCTCATCTCTATTAAAAATACAAAAATTAGCTGGGTGTGGTGGCACATGCCTGTAATCCAACTACCTGGAAGGCTGAGGCAGGAGAATCACTGAAACCCAGGAGGCGAAGGCTGCTGTGAGCCAAGGTCATGCCACTGCACTGCAGCCTGGATGACAGAATGAGACTCTGTCTCAAAAAAAAAAAAAAAGATAACATCCACAGTAGTTAGAATGACTATAAAAAGTCAAAAAAGAGCAGAGGCTGGCAAAGTTACAGAGAAAAAGGAACACTTTCACACTGTTGGTGGTAGTGTAAATCAGTTCAACCATTGTGAAAGACAGTGTGGTGATTCCTCAAAGACCTAAAAACAGAACTGCCATTCGACCCAGCAATCCCATTACTGGGTATATATCCAAAGAAATATAAATCATTCTATTATAAAGATACATTCACACATAATGTTCATTGCAGCACTATTCACAATGGCAAAGACATGGAATCAACCTAAATGCCCATCAATGATTGACTAGATAAAGAAAATATGGTACATATTGACCATAGAATACTATGCAGTCATAAAAAGGAATGAAAACATGTCCTTTGCAGGGACATGGATGGAGTTGGAAGCCATTATCCTCAGCAAAACCAAATATCACATGTTCTCACTTATAAGTGGGAGCTGAATGATGAGAACATATGGACACAAGGAGGGGAACAACATACACTGGGGCCTGTTGGAGGGGGTTGTGGGGAAAGGGAGAGAATCAGGAAGAATAGCTAATGGATGCTAGGCTTAATACATAAGTAATGGGCTGATCTGTGCAGCAAACCATCATGGCACACATTTACCTATATAACAAACCTGCATATCCTGCACATGTACCACTGAACCTAAAATAAAAGTTGAAGAAAAAAAATTAAAAATTTCTGTCTCCTCTCTCCCTCTCTTTCTCTCTCTTTCTTTCTCTCTCTCTCTCTCATACACATACACACACACACATGCACACACATACACATACCCTATTTGTTCTGTTTCTCTGGATAACTCTGACTAATACAAACAGTAAGGGGTTTGCAGGTTAAAACATGGAAATAGCAATGTGGGAAGGGGTAAGTGTAAAGAAAGAGCCTCCAAATGGAGAAATGTCTGACTAAGCAGCTGATGTATCTGCCATGGATTAGACACCCGCACAGACATCACATCAGTTCAGGTGCCCTCCAGCTGGGACACGGGTTCTTACACCCAAGCTAAACCACTCATCTGCCATACAGCCAGCACACAGTAATAAGGGGAGCTCTGGGTGACTCAGCCCTGCTCACATCTAAAGCTCAATCTCTCCCAGCTTGTTCCTGTTTTGTTTCCTGAATTTGTGTGTGTCAGCCTCTGATTTTATACCCATCCTTGGAAGCTCCTCAACATCACCATCATCTCTACATCCTGATGATTTAGTTTCTTCAGTTTAACACTTGGTAGTCCTCCATGAATGTGCTTTGCCATGTGTCCTCCAGCTTTACCAACTCTTGGCATTTCTTCAAACAGGTCTGGATCTCTAGCCCCTTCCCTAGAAGGCTAACCATTCATTAAGGAGAGACCAGTCTCACCTCATCTTGGCAACAGGGTCTTCCTTCACTATAGGCTTGTGTGGTCCTCTCAGTTCAGGGTTCTCATCTTCTCTTTAATAATACCTGTAGAGACTTCATAAAGGAAACAAAAGTATTATTTGTAAAGAGCAGAACCTGCAAAAGGGTGTTAATAAAATAAAATTTACTAGACAGCTAACTAAAGTATAAATACATATAAAACTAACAACATAAAACATTAAAATATGGTTACACCCATTTTACTGATGAGAAAAACGAGGCTTGGAATGTTCTCCAAGAGATGCCCAAAGTACCACAGCTGGGTTCTATATCCATATTGGTTATCAGATTCCAGAGCACACAGTCTTTTTAAAAAAATTTTCTTTTTCTTTTATTTTGTTGTAAGCTCTGGGACACAGGTGCAGGATGTGCAGGTTTGTTACATAGGTAAACATGGGCCATGGTGGTTTGCTGCACCTATCAACCCGTCATCTAGATACTATCCTGATGCTCTCCCTCCCCTGCCCCCACACCAATAGGCCCCAGTGTGTGTTGTTTCCCTCTCTGTGTCCATGTGTTCTCATTATTCAGCTCCCATGTATAAGTTAGAACATGCAGTGTTTTGTTTTCTGTTCCTGCATTAGTTTCCTGAGGATAATGGCTTTGAGCTCCATCCATCCCTGCAAAAGACATTATCTCATGTGCGCGTTCTGCACAAGAATCCCAGAACTTAAAGTATAATTTTTTAAAAAATGAGTCAAAGACCTTAACAGACACCTCCCGAAGAAGAGCTATAGATGGCAAATAAGCATATGAAAAAGATGTTCCACATCATATGTAATCATTAAATTAAATGAAATTAAACAACAACGAGATAGCCCTACACACTTATTAGAATAGTCAAAATCCAGAACACTAATGCTGGGGATGAGTATAAGGGCAGTGAGAGAGAAGGAGATGTCAAGGTAAGGAGACAAAGAGCTAGTCAACTCAGTTGGAGAACAGAATCTAGCAGTCTACATAAATATAATGAAAATTGAGTGCCAATTATATGTGAAACATTTTCTGAAATCTTTTACAACCTTGGAAACTAGGTATTATTACCTCTATTTTTAAGAGAGTATGCTGAGGCTAAAAAAGATTCTTCACTGTCTACTATGGTAGCCACTGGCCATATGTGATGATTTATTTTTAAATTTTAATTAAATTAAATAAGACCAAGAATCAAGTTCATCATTCACACTAGCCCCACTGCAAGGGCTCAGTAGCCACATATGATTAGTGGCTGCTATATTGGACAGTGCTGTTCTAGAACATTTCCATTACAGCAAAAGTCCTATTGGAAAGCCTGGTGTAAATAATTTAGCCTAATCCTGTGACTGGTAAGTCATGGGGCTGTGGTTTAAGAGATTTGTTTGACTGCAAAGCCCACTCTTTCCACCAGCAGGAGAATGAGCCCAAAGGTGTAGCTTGATTCTGAGCTAAAGGTGTTCTACATGAGAACTCACTATGGATGGCCTGATCTGGTCAGAATCAATCTGAGAATGCCCATGAATGAGCTTAAGCCTTTAGGGGCCAAGTAGGTAGCTCTGGTTGAAATGGGAGCTGATGTTATAGGAAATAAACAATTACTAATTTGTTCACTTGGTCTACCCACAATAAGCATATGATTTATAGTCCACGTTTGAGTGTAAAAGGGAGTACCATTCATAATTACAACAAAAAACAGGCATAAACCAGGACTGCATTAAGAACATGTGTTCACTCCCCAATTAGGTACCACACATGTCGCAAATATATGAAAGTCATTTTAAATTTGCTTTCATTTTTTTCAATTCTTGTGTAATTATTCTTTTGGAATAAAGGCTAAAAATATTAGAAACCCAAATTCCTCATTGTTCAATGAACAATGAATAACTTTACTAATTAAAAGCATAACAAGGACGGGCGCCATGGCTCACGCCTGTAATCCCAGCACTTTGGGAGGCTGAGGTGGGCAGATTAAAAGGTCAGGAGTTTGAGACCACCCTGGCCAATATGGTGAAACCGTTTCTCTACTAAAAATACAAAAATTAGCCAGGCGTGGTGGCAGGTGCCTATAGTCCCAGCTACTCAGGAGGCTGAGGCAGGAGAATCTCTTGAACCCAGGAGGCAGAGGTTGCAATGAGCCAAGATTGTGCCACTGTACTCCAGCCTGAGCAACACAGTGAGACTCAACCTCCAAAAAAAAAAAAAAAAAAGAAGAGTGTAACAAGAATCTATTTTATTTTATTAGCCCCATCCCCATGAAAAAGTCTTCAAAAAGTGACCAAGAAAATGTGCTACTGATAAGTGATGTTAAAATGAAGAGAAAATACGTTATGATCTTTACCCAGCAATACCACTTGTTAACTGAGTGATCTTGGACAACTCACTCAATTTTTTCATACCTCAGTTTTCTCATTTGTAAAATTAATTTCCTATTGATGCATAACAAATGAGCATGGTGGCTCATGCTTATAACCACAGCACTTTGGGAAGCTGAGGCAGGAGGATTTCTACAGCTAAGAGTTTGAGACCAGCCAGGGCAACATAGGAAGATCCTGTCTCTACGAAATACAAAAATAAATAGGCTTACTCAGGAGGTGGGAGGATGGCTCGATCCTGGGAGGCAGAGGTTACAGTGAGCCAAGATCACACACTGCACTCCAGCCTGGGCGACAAAGCCAGACGCTGTCTCAATAAACAAACAAACAAACAAACAAACAAATCAATAAGTGAGAAGTGATGTCTTGTGCCTGTTCCCCTACTTAGTTGGAAGGCTAAGGTGGAAGGATCACTTGAGGCCAGGAGGGAGCTGTGATCATGCTACTGCACTCCAGCCTGGCCAACAGAGTGAGACACTGTCTCAAAAACACAAAAAACAAAAACAGAAAAACCTCACAAATTATCCCAGAATTTAGGTGCATTTTAACTGGTTAGATCTGGCTCAGGGTCTCTCAGCAGGAGGTGTTTGAGTCATGGTGTGAATCCCTCGTGAATGGTTTGGTGTATGGCTCAGTAGCGAGTTAGCTCTTTCTGTCTCAAGAATGCACTACCCAAGAAGGTGGTTATTAAAGAGTCTGGCTTCTTTGATTTTGTTCTCTTGCCTCCTGCCTCCTTTCTCGCATGTCACTTCTTTGTACACACGTACTTCGTCCACTTTCTGCCAGGAGTGGAAGCAACCTGAGGCTCTCACAAGATGCAGCTGCCTAATCCTGGATTTCCAGTCACCAGAACTATAAGCCAAATAAATAATTTTTCTTTATACATTACCTCATCTTAGGTATTCTGTTATAACAACACAAAATGGACTAAGACAGGGATATAAGAATGAAAGAAAAAAGGTAAAGAGATATACTTTACACTATTTGAACACATTTCATTTAGTTGAAAAGTTAACTGAAATCAATGCCCCAAAAAGAGATTTTGCGAAGCCTAGGCATGTCTCCTTTTGAAGCGCTCCCTTTTGAATGAGCATACCTGCTTTGCAGCAGAAGCAAAAGGAGAACATGGCCTTCTAATTCCCGTTCCAGGATTCATGTATCTCATCCCAGCAGGGCAAATGTGACCCACTTACTTAATCCCTAGCTGCCTCAGTGTCCTTATCTACAAAATACAAATAATATTAATGCTTACCTTGTTAAGGCTCTTGTGAGGATTAAATTAGATAAGGAGTTTAAGTTAACATTCAAAAAAATTTTTTTTTATTATATCATCCATCATTGCAAACATGAAAATAACAAATGGGGTCTTTTCTTAGCTAGGAAATGTGTGGCCTGGCTTATTTCTAAGCCTGATATCTGTTCCACTGTAGGGACAGATGAACAAAGATCTTACCTGGGTCACCCACGTGGAGTGGGGCTTTAAGAAGAGGGTTAAGGCCAAGACAAGAAAACAAGTCCAATGCAAGTCTTCAATCTAAAGGAATCTAAGAAAACCAGGAGGCATCTTGGAAGACAAAGAGACAATAAGCCGATTCAAATAGACAAAAAGGAGGCTGATTTGTATTCATTCCTGAGATGAAGGCACCACTCTCTGAGATGTTTTTTTTACATATTTCCCATGTATCCTTTTGTGGAAAAGTTTAGAATTTTTAAATTTCATTATATTCACTTTCTTTTTGTTTGGACAAAAATAATGGATGTAATGTGCAATATACTGATTTTAACTTTGAGTAGAAATTTTAAAAAGTGATTTGCAGTTCTAACTATATGACATCCTGGAAAAGAAGAACTATAGAAACAGTGAAAGATCAGTGACTATCAGGGTTTAGGGGGAGGGAGGCATGAATAGGCAGAAGGATTTTAAGGGCAGTGAAACTGTTGCATATGATACTAAATGGTGAATACTTGTCATTATACATTTGTCGCAATCCATATAACAAAGAACTCCAAGCATGAACCTCAATCTAAACTACTGAGTTTGGTCGATAATTATGTACCCAATGCAGGTTCATCAGTTGTGACAAATGTCCCAATCGGGTGCAGGATGTTAACAGTGGAGGAGGGTGTGCATGTGTGGGGGCAGTGGGTATGTAGGAATCTGTACCTCCTGCTCAGTTTTGTGGTGTACCTAAAACTACTCCAAATAATAAAATCTATTTTTAAAAGTGACTTCTCTTTTCAAACTTTTATTATGAAATGTTTCAAAATTACAAAAGAAGAAAGAACAGAAGGAACCCATTAAGCCCATTTCAATAATTATCAACATGTGGTCAATCTTGTTTAATCTATACATCCACTCATTTCCCTCCACCCCCTACACTGGATTATTTAGAAGCAAATCTGTCTTATCAAACCATTTCATCAAATCAGGTTCATTTCAAGGAAATGAGAAAGACTAGAACTAAGTGTCAGCAAGGGACTCACTGTAATAGCTCTCCAAAGGCCTCTCCATTTTCCTTATTATGCAATAATAGCCAAAAATGAAATGTTGAAATAACTTCAGTCCATAATTAGTCACCTAAACTAATCATGTGAATTAGTTCAACATGAATTGTTTTATTATATTTTATCTTTAGATTTCTTCTTCTTCTGAGTAAATATTTTTGGATCATTTTTCCCTAAATCCATAATATCTCCATCTTTCCCAACCACCAAATTGAATTTTATCCATGCCCTCTAAGAAAATGTCTTTGTAAAAAATGAGAAATATCATGACCTCTGTACTGAGAAAGTCAATAACTTACAAAAGCTCTAGAAGAGACAAACTGAAACACCACAAAAGTAATATATATGACCATTTACCAAGCTTTAAGAAGTAAGTAAAGCCCTTGCCTTCATATTTTCTTCAGAACCAGGACATCCTTTATGGCCAGGGTTCTTACTGACTATTCAAGTGAGCTATTATGAGACACAGCTTGGCCAACAGTCCTGGAATGCTGACTTTCCGAATCTATTGAGATAACCACATGGTTTTTTATCATTGCTTCCATTTATGTGATGGATTACGTTTATTGATTTGCGCATGTTGAACCAGCCTTATATCCCAGGGATGAAGCTGACTTGATCGTGGTGAAGAAGCTTTTGGATGTGCTGCTGGATTTGGTTTGCCAGTATTTTATTGAGGATTTTTGCATCAATGTTCATCAGGGATATAGGCCTAAAGTTTTCTTTTTTTGTTGTGTCTCAGCCAGGTTTTGGTATCAGGATGATGCTGGCCTCATAAAATGAGTTAAGGAGGAGTCCCTCTTTTTCTGTTGTTTTGAATCATTTCAGAGAAATGGTACCAGGTCCTCTTTGTAGCTCTGGTAGAGTTTGGCTGTGAATCTGTATGGTCCTGGGCCTTTTTTGGTTGGTAGGCTATTAACTACTGTCTCAATTTCAAAACTTGTTATTGGTCTATTCAGGGTTTTGACTTCTTCCTGGTTTAATCGTGGGAGGGTGTGTTTGTCCAGGATTGTATCCATTTCTTCTAGATTTTCTAGTTTATTTGCGTAGAGGTGTTTACAGTGTTCTCCGATGGTAGTTTGTATTTCTGTGGGATCAGTGGTGATATCTCCTTTATCATTTTTTATTGTGTCTATTTGATTATTCTCTTTTCTTCTTTATTAGTCTGGCTAATGGACTATCTTTGTTAATCTTTTCCAAAAATCAGCTTCTGGATTCACTGATTTTTTTGAAGGGTTTTTCTGTCTCTAGCTCCTTCAGTTCTGCTCTGATCTTAGTTATTTCTTGTCTTCTGCTAACTTTTGAATTTGTTTGCTCTTGCTTCTCTAGTTCTTTTCAATGTGATGTTACGATATTGATTTTAGATCTTTCCCAGTTTCCCATGTGGACATTTAGTGCTATAAATTTCCCTCTAAACACTGCTTTAGCTGTGTCCCAGAGATTCTGGTATGTTGTGTCTTTGTTCTCATTGGTTTCAAATAACTTATTTATTTCTGCCTTAATTTTGTTATTTACCCAGTACTCATTCAGGAGCAGGTTGTTCAGTTTCCATGTAGTTGTGTGGTTTTGAGTGAGTTTCTTAATCCTGAGGCCTACTTTGAATGCATTGTGGTCTGAGAGACTGTTATGATTTCCATTCTTTTGCATTTGCTGAGGAGTGTTTTACTTCCAATTATGTGGTCAACTTTAGAATAAGCTCTATGTGGTGCTGTGAAGAATGTATATTCTGTTGATTTGGGGTGGAGAGTTCTGTAGATGTCTATTAGATCTGCTTGGTCCAGAGCTGAGTTCAAGTCCTGATTATCCTTGTTAATTTTCTGTATCATTGATCTGTCTAATATTGACAGTGGGTTGATAAGTCTCCCACTATTATTATGTGGGAGTCTAAGTCTCTGTAGGTCTCTAAGAACTTGCTTTATGAATCTGGGTGCACCTGTTTTGGATGCCTATATATTTAGGATAGTTAGCTCTTCTTGTTGCAGTGATCCCTTTACCATTATGTGTTGCCCTTCTTTGTCTTTTGTGATTTTTGTTAATTTAAAATCTATTTTATCGGAGACTAGGATTGCAACCCCTGCTTCTTTTTGCTTTCCATTTGCTTGGTAAATATTCCTCCATCCCTTTTTGAGCCTAGGTGTGTCTTTGCACATGAGATGGGTCTCCTAAATACAGCACACTGATGAGTCTTAACTCTTTATCCAATTTCCCAGTCTGTGTCTTTTAATTGGGGCATTTAGTCCGTTTACATCTAAGGGTAATATTGTTATGTGTGAATTTGATCCCGTCATCATGATGTTAGCTGGTTATTTTGCACATTAGTTGACACAGTTTCTTCATAGTGTCATTGGTTTTTATATCTTTGTTTGTTTTTGCAGTGGCTGGTACTGGTTTTTCCTTCCATATTTAGTGCTTCCTTCAGGAGCTCTTATAAGGCAGGCCTGGTGGTGATAAATCCCTCAGCATTTGCTTGTCTATAAAGATTTCTCCTTCACTTATGAAGCTTAGTTCAGCTGGATATAAAATTCTGACTTGAAAATTATTTTCTTTAAAAATGTTTAATATTAACCCCCACTCTCTTCTGGCTTGTAAGGTTTTGGCAGAGAGATCTGCTGTTAGTCTGATGGGCTTCCCTTTGTAGCTAAGCTGACCTTCCTCTTTGACTGCCCTTAACATTTTTTCCCTTCATTTTGACCTTGGTGAATCTGAGGATTATGTGTCTTAGGGTTGCTCTTCTCAAGGCGTATCTTTGTGGTGTTCTCTGTATTTCCTGAATTTGAATGTTGGCCTGTCTTGCTAGGTTGGGGAAGTTCTCCTGGATAATATCCTGAAGAGTGTTTTCTAAATTGGCTTCATTCTCCCCGTTACTTTCAGGTACACCAATCAATTGTGGGTTTGGTCTTTTCACATAGTCCCATACTTCTTGGAAACTTTGTTCATTCCTTTTCATTCTTTTTTCTCTAATGAGAAAAAAGTCTTCACACTGCATTTCATTAAGCTGATCTTCAATCTGTGATATCCTTTCTTCCGCTTGATCGATTCAGCTATTGATACTTGTGTATGCTTCATGAAGTTCTCATGCTTTGTTTTTCAGCTCCATCAGGTCATTTATGTCCTCTGAACTGGTTATTTTAGTTTTCAGTTTTTGTAACATTTTATCAAGGTTCTTAGCTTCTTTGCAATGGGTTAGAACATGCTCCTTTAGCTCAGGAGAGTTTGTTATTACCACCTTCTGAAGGCTACTTCTGTCAATTCGTCAAACTCATTCCCCATCCAGTTTTGTTCCCTTGCTGGCAAGGGGCTGTGATTCTTTGGAGAAGAAAAGGCATTCCAGTTTTTGGAAATTTCAGCCTTTTTCACTGGTTTTTCCTCATCTTTGTGGATTTATCTACCTTTGATCTTTGATGCTGATGACCTTTGGATGGGGTTTTTGCATGGACATCTTATTTGTTGATGATTATACTGCTTTCTGTTAGTTTTCCTTCTAACAGTCAGGCCCCTCTACTGAAGGTCTGCTGGAATTTGCTGAAGGTCCACTCCAGAACCTGTTTGCTTGGGTGTCACCAGTGGAGGCTGCAGAACAGCAAATATTGCTCCTTGTTCCTTCCTCTGGAAGCTTTGTCCCAGAGGAGCATCTGCTAGATGCCAGCAAGAGCTCTCTGGCAGTAAGAGGTGTCTGTTGACCCCTGCTGGGAAGTGTCCCTGAGTCGGGAAGCATGGAAGTCAGGGATCCACTTGAGGAGGCAGTCTGTCCCTTAGCAGAGCTTGAACACTATCCTGGGAGATCTGCTGCTCCCTTCAAGGCCAGTGGACAGGAATGTTTAAGTCTGCTGAAGCTATGCCAACAGCCATCCCTTCCCCCAAGTGCTCTGTCTCAGGGAGACAGAGACATTGTTGTCTATAAGCCCCTGACTGGGGCTGCTGCCTTTCTTTTAGACATGCCCTGCCCAGAGAGGAGGAATCTAGAGAGGTAGTCTGGTTACAGTGGCTTTGCTGAGCTGTAGTGGGCTCCACCCAGTTCGAAATTCTCGGTGGCTTTTTTTACACTTAAGGGGGAAAACCACCTACTCAAGCCTCAGTAATGGCGAGCACCTGTCCCCCTACCAAACTTGAGCATCGCAGGTTAACTTCAGGCTGGTGAGCTGGCAGCGAGAATTTCAAGCCACTGGATCTTAGCTTGCTGGGCTCCATGGGGGTAAAACCCGCTGAACAGGACCACTTGGTTTCCTGGCTTCAGCCCCCTTTCCAGGGGAGTGAACTGTTCTGTCTTGCTGACATTTCAGATGCCACTGGGATACAAAAAAAAAAAAAAAAAAAAAAAACCTGCAGCTAGCTCAGGGTCTGCCCAAATAGCTGCCCAGTTTTGTGTTTGAAACCCAGGGCCCTGGTGGTATAGACACCCGAGGGAACCTCCTGGTCTGCGGGTTGCAAAGACCATGGGCAAAGCGTGGTGTCTGGGTTGCACAGCACAGTTCCTCAGGGCACAGTCCCTCATGGCTTCCCTTGGCTAGTGGAGGGAAGTCCCCAGCCCCTTGTGCTTCCTGGGTGAGGCGGCGCCCCGCCCTGCTTCTGCTGGCCCTCCATGGGCTCCACCCATTGTCTAACCAGTCCCAATGAGATGAACAGGGTACTTCAGTTGGAAATGCAGAAATTACCTGCCTTCTACATTGGTCTTGCTGGGAGCTGCAGACTGGAGCTGTTCCTATTCAGTCATCTTGAAACTCCCATTTTTAAAACCCTCAGATCTCATGAGACGTATTCACTATCACGAGAACAGCATGGGAAGGACCTGTCCTATGATTATTCAAGTATCTCCTACTTGGTCCCTCCCAGAACATGTAGAAATTCAAAATAAGATTTTGGTGGGAATACAGCCAAATCATATCAGCAATACCATTCTGGTCATAGGAATCGGCAAAGATTTCATGACAAAGATGCCAAAAGCAATTGCAACAAAGCAAAAATTGGCAAGTGGGATCTAATTAAACTAAAGAGCTTGTGCACAGCAAAAGAAACTATCAACAGAGTAAACAGACAACCTACAAATGGAAGAAAATTTTGCAATGTATTTATCTGACAAAGGTCTAATACACAGCATCTACAAAGAGCTTAAACAAATTTACAAGAAAAAAAGAAGCAATTCCATTAAAAAGTGGGCGAAGGACATGAACAGAAAGTTTTCAAAAGATGACATACATGCAGTGGCCAACAAGCATATGAAAAAAAGCTCAACATCATTATTATTACAGAAATAAAAATCAAAACCACAATGAGATACTATCTCACACCAGTCAGAATGGCTATTATTAAGAACTCAAAAAATAACAGGTGCTGCCAAGGTTGCAGAGTAAAATGAATGCTTTCACTGTTGGTGGGAGTGTAAATTAGTTTAACCACTGTGGAAGACAGCATGGTGATTCCTCAAAGACCTAAAAACAGAACTACCATTTGACTCAGCAATCCCGTTGCTGGGTGTATACTCAAAGGGATATAAATCATTGTATTATAAAGAAACATGCACATCTGTGTTCATTGCAGCACTATTCACAATAGCAAAGACATAGAATCAACCTAAATGCCCATCAGTGACAGATTGGATAAAGAAAATGTGGTACATATATACCATGTAATACTATGCAGCCCTAAAAAAGAACAAGACCATGTCTTCTTCAGGAATATGGGTGGAACTGGAATTAATTATCCTTAGCAAACAGAGGAACAGAAAACCAAATATTGCACATTTTCCCATATAAGTGTGACCTAAATGACGAGAACACATGGACACATAGAGGGGAAACAACAGACACTGGGGCCTACTGTAGGATGGAGGGTGGGAGGAGGGAGAGGATCATGGAAAATAACTAATAAGTACTAGGCTTAAAAGCTGGGTGATAAAATAATCTGTACAACAAACCCGCATGACACAAGTTTACCTATGTAACAAACCTGCACTTGTACCCCTGAACTTAAAAGTTAGACAAAAAAAAGAAAAACAGCACTGCTAAAGAGAATTCTTTATATTCTTATATACTTTGTGGGGAGGGGGGTTGTTTGTTTTTTGTTTATGTATTTTTAGTTCATAAAATAAAGAAAAAAATACATCCATATATAGGGACTCAGATTGTCATAGTGGAAAGAACAAAACATTAGCATAAGACAGACCTTGTTCAAACTCTGATTTTGTTGGTTACTAGTTAAGTCTTTGGTGATTCTCTCAACCTTACCTTCTCAGAAACTCAGCTTAGCCACAAATAAAATAATGACAATATACGTTGCTATTGTAAAGCTTAAAAGAAAATGTAGGTAAATCTCTGAGTATAGTGTCTGGCCAATAATAGCCTCTCAATAAGTACTACTTCATGTAGTAGCTAATATTCCCCTCCTCTGACCATGCGGATGAAAAACCCCAAACTCTCCTTTGGTTTGCATTGCCTGTTGTTTGAGGGAAATGGAGGAAGACTGGAATAGGTGATGGGACTGGTTGCCTACTTTGCAGTAAGGCAGAATAAACATAATTGGCAACTACACTCTGGGCTGTGGGACCTTAGCATGATGAAAAAAATGAACTTGGCTGGCATTCCTTTCCTCCATTTCTCTCACCTCCAAGAAGGTTTCACAAACATACTGTACACCCTAACCAGTGTTGGGGCAGGAGTCAGTTGGTAAACAAGGATTGAATGGCTAAACTATCCAGGCTTCAGATTATGTGAGGCTGTATCCACTTAGGATGGGCCATGTAAATGGATGAGCTGGGAAACCAGATGGATCACACTGACACCACGAGACTCCACACAGCACAGTCACAGACGTGACATTGTCACAGCAAGCCAGATGCCTGAGGGAATGGTTCACACCAGTAGAACTGGAAGGTAAAATTCATGCATGTAATCCAGTTCTTAAAAAGTTGTACTTGGGACTGTTGTGCTTGTAATCCCAGCACTTTGGGAGGCTAAGGTGGGAGGATTGATTGAGCCAGGAGTTTGAGATCCACACAGGGAAAATAGGGAGACCTGGTCTGTACAAATTTTTTTTTTTTTAATTAACTGGGCTTGGTGGTACATGCCTGTAGTCCCAGCTACAGAAGGCTGAGGTGGGAGAATCACTTGAGCTGGGAAGGTCGATGTTGCAGTGAGCTGTGATCACACAACTGCAGACTGGCCTGGGCAACAGAAAGTGAACCTGAAGAAAGAAAAGAAAGAAAGGAAAGAAAGGAAGGAAGGAAGGAAAGGAGGAAGGAAGGCAGGAAGGAAGAAGGAAGGAAAGAAAAAGAAAGAAAGAAAGAAAGAAAGAAAGAAAGAAAGAAAGAAAGAAAGAAAGAAAGAAAGGAAGGAAGAAAGGAAAGAAAGAAAGAAAGAAAGAAAGAAAGAAAGAAAGAAAGAAAGGAAGGAAGGAAGGAAGGAAGGAAGGAAGGAAGGAAGGAAGGAAGGAAGGAAAAGAACCTGTCTTGAAAAAAGAAAAAATGTTGTGCTTGGGAAAATGTTTATGATATACTACTAAGTAAAAGGGGAGAAAAAGCTTAAAATGCAGTGTATGGATACAGTGTGTACATGCATATATTTTTTTAATTGTGTATAACCCATAAATATTTATATTTAGGATATAATATATACACATTTGATATATATTAATATTATATATTATACAATATATTATGCATTATATAGTACATGTTTATATTCATATTATATAATATGTATATATACATTTGTGATATAATACCACATGTATTATAAAAGACAAGAAGGAAGTATGCCAGAAGATTAGCAAAGGTAAACTTGGGGTTGTGAGATCTTGGAGTGATTTTTTTTTTAATGCTTTTCTATATTTTCCAAAACTTTCCCAATCATTATGTGTTGTTTTTATACTCAATATTTCATATCTTTCATTTTTCATATCTTGCTGAGACCAGTTTGGTCAGGGAGACCCTAATCCAGTGGTGCTAGAGGAATTAAAGACACACACACAGAAATATAGAGGTGTGAAGTGGGAAATCAGGGGTCTCATAGCCTTCAGAGCTGAGAGCCCCAAACAGAGATTTACCCACATATTTATTCACAGCAAGCCAGTCATTAGTATTGTTTCTATAGACATTTAACTAAAAGTATCCCTTATGGGAAATGAAGGGATGGGCCTAATTAAAGGAATAGGTTGGGCTAGTTAACTGCAGCAGGGGAATGTCCTTAAGGCACAGATCACTCATGCTATTGTTTATGGCTTAAGAATGCCTTTAAGTGGTTTTCTGCCCTGGGTGGGCCAGGTGTTCCTTGCCCTCATTCCTGTAAACCCACAACCTTCCAACTTGGGCATTATGGCCATCATGAACATGTCACAGTGCCGCAGAGATTTTGTTTATGGCCAGTTTTGGGGTCAGTTTATGGTCAGATTTTGGGGGTCTTGTTCCCAACATGTCCCCCTTCTTTGATTTGCAAATCAATAAATGCAAAGGCAGCTTTTTCATGGTGAGCTACTTCTTGCAGGAGTCAGGATCCACATCTGCAGACTATACAAAGACAAACAACACAGATTAAAAGCAAAATCATCATTGAAATTACAGAGCTTCCAAGTGTTTTCATTCATTTTAATGGGTTACTAGCTGCTACCTTGTCTGCAGCTCCTTTGAACACTCCAGTTCCTGGCATTAAGGTCAGGTGTGCCTGGGATGTTTTAAATATTTGTTCTTTTAATTTTGCTATATCCAAAAACAAGTTTGTAGAGTGTCCTTCTAGATGTTTTTCATTTTTTCACAAATTTTGATCTTATTAAGAGCATTTAATAGTTTCCACAAATCCTTATGTTAAGCTCCTAGAGCAGGCCATATCATTTGAGATTGAGGTGCCACTATACCACCATGGTTCCCGATAATAGGAACTCTTGCCATGCTTCTTGCCATTTCTACCATCTGACTGTTCTATTCAGACCAGCTGAACATAGTGTGGCCATGGCACACAGACTGAAAGGTGCAATTTAAGCTAAACATCCCCTTAGAGGACCAATCAATAGTGATTCCATAGGAATCATTGCATAGCAACTCTGCCTATTCTGCAATGCAATCTTCCCAAACAAGTATGTTCATTTTTTTCTGGCCAGGTTCAATTTTGTTTACAAATAGGTTTTTGAGGGTGGTATGCCTCAATTATAGGAGCAGATTTATTATGGTAAATACTGAGATCAGAAAGCACGTGTAACTGTGTCAGAGTGATTATATCCAGGCATTATTACCAGCCAAGATTGATAAATACACCCAATAAGTATAATTGTTCTCTGTGTCAGCCCTTGTTGAAGGAATACTCACAGCAGTGGTGATAACTGCTATCATAGCTACCATTAAATTACTCATTGTGACTGGTTGTCCCACTTTCCTCAAGTTTTCTTCCACCATCTGTGACAGCTTCTTGATCTGTCCCCAGGTGGGTGGCTGTATTCAACAGGTGTTGCTTGTGACAGTTGGGGTCCTCCTCAGCATCAGCCTCAACATGGCTGCAACAGGGGGGTCCTCGGGATCTTCCCGGAATCTCTTCCTCAACATCTGGCTCATGATAAGGTTTCAGGTGTCTTGATGGTACCCAAATCGGCTGTTTATTTTGGCCTGGAGAAACAGAAGCATAACCTCTACCCCAAGGTATTATTTTACCTATTTCCCAACTTTGTGTTATTGGATCTCTCCACCAAACCAATTGTTCTGCTTCTGTCTTTGCAGCTGGTTTCTGTAGATGCTGTTCAGCTGCTGATAACATCTAGCCTTTGGGCAGGTTCAAAAAATTTAAAGTTAATAATGCTAGATTCAGTTGTATCTGAGGTGTTCCATATTCTTTGTCTACCCCTTTCTCCTTTTGCAACTGCTGTTTTAGGGAGAGATTCATTCTTTCCACTATGGCTTGTTCTTGAGAATTGTATGGGATACCAGTAATGTGTTTAATATTCCACATAGAGAAAAATGTAGCTAGAGCTCGGCTAGTATAGCCTGGAGCATTATCTGTTTTAGTAGAAGCTGGAATGCCCATCACCGCAAAACACTGCAAAAGGTGATGTTTAACACAGAAAGAAGACTGTCTTGATTGGCATGTAGCCCATACAAAGTGAGAAAAGGTGTCCACACATACATGTACGTATGCTAGTCTCCCAAACGAGGGAATACGTGTGACATCCATTTGCCAAAGAGAGTTAGGTTCCAATCCTCGAGGATTAACTCCTGTAAAAGATGAGGAATGTACCATTTGGCAAGTTGGGCATCACTGGATAATAGCTTTAGCTTCTTTCCAGGTAATGCTGTATCTGTGTTTGAGACCAGAGGCATTAACATGAGTTAAATTGTGAAAGTGTCTAGCATTATATATTGCATTAGCAACTAGGTGATTGGCCATTTGATTCCCTTCTGTCAAAGGTCCTGGAAGAGGTGTATGAGCCCTAATGTGAGTGACGTAAAAAGGGTGCATTCTACTTCTAACTGCTGTTTGCAATTGGGTAAATAAAGTCATCAGTTGTTCATCTGTATGAAGTCATAACTGAGCATTTTCAATTAACTGTGTGGAATAAACCATGTATGAAGAATCAGAAATCACATTAATAGGCATATCAAAAGCAGTCAATACCTCAATTACAGCTACAAGCTCTGCTTTTTGAGCTGAAGTATAGGGCATCTGAAAAACTTTACCTTTTAAACCAAAATAAGAAGGTTACCATTACCAGACCCATCTGTGAAACAATGGAAACACTTAGCAGGCTGCAGATTGTTTACTGCAGGAATTGTAAATGCAAATGATTCACAGTCTTGCTCAGCTAAAGGGATAGTAAAGGAAGAGCCTTTTAAATCTATGACCATTAAAGGCCAAGTTTTTGAAATTATAGCAGGAGAAGGCAATTCTGGCTGTAATGGTCTCACAGGTTTACAACTGAATTGATGGCTCTTAAGTCAGTTAACATTCTCCATTTACCTGATTTTTTCTTAATTAAGAAAACTGTAGAATTCCAAGGGGAAAATGTTGGAACTATGTAGCCATTTTTTAATTGTTCAGTAACTAATTTCTCTAAAGACTCCAGTTTCTCTTTACTTAGCGGCCATTGTTCTATCCAGATTGGCTTATCGGTAAACTATTTTAAAGGTATAGGTTCTGGAGGTTTAACAATGTCCGTCATCAAAAATTATATCCTAATCTTTGGCAGGAACTTTGTCTTTCCACTTGAAGTAGTTTTTCAAACTGTGCAATTTTTTTTCTAGTCCCATACCAGGGACATACCCCATTTCATGCATTGTACGTTGACTTTGAGGGCTATATAATTGTTCTGGAATTAGAATTGTGCTCCCCATTGTTGTAATAAATCTCTTCCCTATAAATTTATAAGTACAGATGTTATAATTGGTTGAACAGTCCCAGGTTGTCCATCGGGCCCTTCACAATGCAAAATATAACTACTTTGATATACTTCGGCAGCTTTACCAACTCCAACCACGTTAAATTGAGTGGGCAAAATTGGCCATGTGGATGGCCAGTGCTGTAGAGAAATGATTGAAATGTCCGCTCCTGTGTCTACCAAACCTTTAAATTTCTTTCCCTGAATAGTTATTTCACAGGTGGGATGTTTATCAGTAACTTGATTTACCCAATAAGTTGCTTTGCCTTGTTTATTTGTGCTTCCAAATCCTACTGTTCCTTTAATTTTACTTTTTCCCATTCCCACATACGGCACAATCAGGAGCTGTGCTATATGGTCTCCTGGCTCTGCTTTCCAGGGAAGAGAAGTAGATACAATTTGAATTTCCTCATTGCTATCTGAATCAATGACTCCTGTATGTATTTGTACCCTTTTAAACTTAAACTAGACCTTCCTAAAAGTAATCCTATTGTCCCTGCTGGCAAGGGTTCACAGACTCCTGTTGGGAGCTTTTGCAGGGGTTTCCCAGGCAGAAGGCTCACAGCTTTTGTGCAGCATAAACCTACCGTAGCACTACCAGTTGTGGCAGGGGACAGACATTGTATGGGGGTGAGGGAATGGCCTGAGCCGGAAATACCCTGGTTTAGAATGGGGCCCGGGGCAGGCCCCTCATGGCATTTCCCAAAATCGTGTTCCCATCTTTCTCAAACTTAGAGTGACACTGATTAGCCCAGTGTTTTCCTTTTTTACATTTTGGACATATTTCAGGATCAGCAGTTTTCTTTTTCCCCCTATCTGGCAGCCTGACTCAATGATTTTTTTCTACATTCTTTTTTAGTATGACCATGCTTCCCACAGTTAAAACGAGCTTCAGGAAACAGAATATTTCATTTATCCACTCTGAGTACTGCCATGGCCTGTGCCAACAAAGTAGCTTTATGCAGATTACCTCCGATGCCATCACAGGCCTTGATATAATCAACTAAATGTGCTTTCCCAAATTTAAAAGGAAAAGGCTCAAATGTAGCTATAATATTTCCCTGTTGATCTGGGGAGTGTATTCTAACAGGGAACTCCCAAGCCTCTAAATCACCCTCTCATCTAGCTTGCTGAATTCCTGCCTGAATAGAACCAAGAGTGGTCACTCAAGGCGCTGCTCGAACAGTCACTGGGGCAACTACTTTTCCCCCAGTGTCCTCTGGAAAAGAAAGATCTGGAGGGTCTTTTTCTTCAAAATAATAAGGAGGGGATGCAGAAAGGTAGGGATGAACCTCTCCTTCCTTTGCCACTTTAGCTTTAGCTGGCAAATAAACCTGCTCTGTAACCTCTTCTGTTACTTCATTACACTGTCCTTCCTCCTCATCGTTAGTGTGAAACAGTTCCAAGGTGAAAGACACCAGACCCCACACTTATCCCATTGTTACCCTGACACTTCTGAGCTCCCCTTCTTACTCACCACGGGGATTGCTTTAAGGGCATTCAGGTGTCCTCTAGATAGTTCCACATTCTCCAACCATCACTCCGGTGACCCTTTGACCTGGATTTGAGCTCCCACGATGGACACCTTTGCTGAGACCAGCTCAGGCAGGGAGACCCTAATCCAGTGGCGCTAGAGGAATTAAAGACACACACACAGAAATATAGAGGTGTGAAGTGGGAAATCAGGGGTCTCACAGCCTTCAGAGCTGAGAGCCCTGAACAGAGATTTACCTACATATTTATTCACAGAAAACCAGTCATTAGCATTGTTTCTATAGATATTAACTAAAAGTATACCGTATGGGAAACGAAGGGATGGGCCTAATTAAAGGAATAGGTTGGGCTAGTTAACTGCAGCAGGAGCATGTCCTTAAGGCACAGATCACTCATGCTATTGTTTGTGGCTTAAGAATGCCTTTAAGCAGTTTTCTGCCCTGGGCAGGCCAAGTGTTCCTTGCCCTCATTCCCGTAAACCCACAACTTTCCAGTGTGGGTGTTATGGCCATCATGAACATGTCACAGTGCTGCAGAGATTTTGTTTATGGCCAGTTTTGGGGCCAGTTTATGGCCAGATTTTGGGGGGGCTTGTTCCCAACACTATGTAAGAGTTTCCCAAGATCTCATGGAAATCCAAATCCTGGAAAAAGAATATAACCATCCCAAAGGCTAACAATTAATAAACAAACCAACCAAAATCCCATAAAATTCAGTTTTGGCCAGGAAAAAAAATTAAAGTAATTATTCTGATAACTATTAAATAAGTAACCCTTAGGCTGCCATTGTTCCTTTCATCTCCCTATTCACAAGACATGTTGATTTGTGGACTTTGGGTTTGGGTTTAGATATAGATCTTTAAGATTGTTTCTGGATGAGTCTGAAGATCAAGTTGGCAGAGTAATGATAGATGGAACTCCAGCTTATTTTTGTTATGCAGGTAGCTGATACTCTAAATTAGTCTTTTCTTTTGAATGCAAGTCTCAAGAAGAAGAAAACAGAAATCTTTTCCTAACAAACATTTTGAAATGAGTTTAGAGAAGGTAGGCTCTTATTATCTGCTTTTAACTTTCTCCTTGAAAGAAACACTTTACTTAAGGATTTTGTGGGGGGGCACCAAATTATTTATGACTTTGTGGGCAGCCTGTGAAAACAGGAATAATGTGTTTAAGTGATACCATCTTACTAGATACAATTAAAATAACATCTTTTCTTTCCTGCTCAATTGAGCCAGCCAATGGTATTCAATGACTGCAATACCTGAATGAAATTGTTAATTCGAATAATAAGTCTTAAATACTGGTGTAAATAGAAATTATTTGTTATATTACAAACTTCAGACCAAATCTATGAAGACTACAGTACTATTCCTTCAAATTTACAGACAAAAAACCAAGTTTATAGAGCTTAAATCGCTTGCTTAAAGCCCATGGCAGGGAAGTAAAACAGTCAGAAGCAAAACAGACGGCCAGGGCCGTCTGCCTGGGAAGCCCATGCCCCTAACCACTGGATTACATAGCTTTACCACTGTCAGCTGCTAGAAGCGAGTTTTCCAAAACGGCTTAAGTTGTCAGGTCAAGCTTCCCACCTCTGGGTTTTTCCTCCCTCCCTCCCTCTACCATCTTCACTACTGCCCTCCTATGCATGGTGATGATGACCAGGGAAAGTCTAGAATTATTGGAAAGTTTAACTTTCCTTAGGTCAGATAGATTGAGGCAAAAAAATAAACATCTTATTTAAAGTACGTGTGTTTAGGACAAGATTTTAAACAAGCCAGGAGAAACTTGCTCTTTAAAGTAATACTATAAATAAATCATTCATTTATAGGGCAATGGGTGTGTGTGTGTCTGTGTGTGTGTGTGTGTTTTAATCTGGGCAAACTTGGATTTCTTAATATTTATTTTGAATAAGTACATAAAATACACCCCTACAAAGAACATGCCAGAATTGAGGAGTCAGAAAGTGGAGAATTAAGATTTAAAAAACATGTTGGGTTTATCATAAAATTCAGAATACTTTATTTTAAAAGAATAAGTGGAGAAGGAGAAAACTCATATACTACCTATGAATAAAAAAATAGGAAAGATCCTTTAAAAGTCTGTATACAAAATGTGCAAGAAAATTTGAAAAATATTATTATTCTGAAAGGGATGAAGGGAATTATTCTATGTAGACAAATAAACCAGATAGTTATGGTGCACAGTACCTCAAGACAGATATCTAGCCCACTAGTTCAATGACTTTGGGGTAAGTAAGACTGATTGGTTTCTGAGAAGTGGAGATCTGAATTCTAAGAATTCCTAGCATGGAAAACAGGCTGAATGGGTGATTAGTCATGGTTTACTAAATTATGTTAACCTTTTAACTCATAAGTATTTATGAAATATTTCTGCACAGATGTCACATTAATAAGAATAGTTTCATATAAAGCTCAGGTTGATTTGTATTTTAATATCTTTCTGGATTTTTGTCCATAGTTAACAAATATGCATAATCAAACATAAGCACTTTAGACTAGACCAAAATTACTGAATATTTTACTAATAGCTGTGATTTTTAAAATATTACTCCCCCATAATAAGATGAAAAACTAACAAGTGCAAATACATATTCACATGCTTTGAAAATCAGTAGGTATATTTACCTTGAATTAATCAGTCTTGGGTTTTGCATATAGCATATTTTACTAAAGCAAATAGCACCTGAGAGTATTGTAAGCTACCTAAGGGCAAGGACCATGCCTGTTTTGTTCACCTAGAAGCTGTGAATTTTAAGAGAATGGGCTTTAACACTAAACTGCATGTGTCCTGCTGATGTTTTCTAAGAAAGTGCCCTTGGGCAAGTTATTCAACCTCTCCTTGCTTTGGTTCCTCATCTGTAAAATAGATGATGATTACTGAAGTACCCATTCATAAGAGTGTTGTGAGGGTTCAATGACTGACATGGAAAGCTCTGGAAAAAGGATAGCACAAATAAAGACTAGCTGTTCTTCTTCATGGCTGTATCCACAAGGCTCACAGTAAATATTTGTTGTCTAAATAAATAAATGACAAAGAATCAATTCCTTTTACTTCTCTTTTGGACTTGTTACTGATACAATAGGTACTCTTAACTGTCAAAAAGTATAAAAACATTATATCTATCAGAGCAAAAGAAGCCACATTAGGAAAATCACACATCAGCATACAAATTCTACCCAGCGCAATTGCAATAGTGTTTGTTTCTAATCAGATATCTTTAATTGCTTTTATACATAAGAAAAGGGGTCTGGGCTGGGCATGGTGGCTCACACTTGTAATCCCAGCACTTTGGGAAACCAAGGGGGGCATATTAGTTGATCTCAGGAGTTTGAGACCAGCCTGGTCAACATTGTGAAACCCTGTCTCTACTAAAAACAGAAAAATTAGCCAGGTGTGGGGGCATGTGCCTGTAATCTCAGCTACTCGGGAGGCTGAGGCAGTAGAATTGCCTGAATCTGTGAGGCATAGGTTGCAGTGAGCCAAGATCACAACACTGCACTCCAGCCTGGGTGACACAGCTAGACTCTGTCTCAAAAAAAAAGGGGGAGGGGGTCTGAAATTAGTAGAGTACTGCAGAAAATGAAAAAGTGAGTAACAAAAGAAAATTAGGTTATGTCAAGACTAAATCAGTTATTTAAAACTAAAAAGAAGAGGCATTGGGGAGACTTTGAATACTTATTTGCCTGATTTAAATAAATACAAAAATAACAGAATTGACCCTTATTTTTAGTTAGATAGATATAGCCAGTGAATACTCAAATTCACTGTGAAACCAGATAGTCATGAGCCGCCCAAACTCAAATCATAACACTGTCTTAGTCTACTTAATCTGTTATAAGAAAATACCATAAACTAAGTAGCCTATAATAGAAATCCATTGTCATAGTTCTGGAGACTGGGAAGTTCAAGATCAAAGCAGATTCTACATCTGAGGAGGAACTGTGTTCTGGCCCTAGGTGGCACCTTCTTGCTCCATCCTCACATGCTGGAAGGAGCAAAGAGTATCCCTTGAGCCTCTTTTATATGAGCACAAATCTCATTATCAAGAGTTCCATCCCCAAAACTTAATCACCTCCCAATGGTCCCATCTCCTAATACCATTACCTTGGGGGTGAGGATTTCAATATATGAGTTCATAAACATTCAGACCATAGCAAACATAAATATAATTTTGTTGAGTGTTAGATCCATCTGCATGTCCCATTCTCTGGAAAATGTGCACATCCTGTCTCCTGCTGCTCATAGTATCAGAATATTCAGAAAGTACAGTTTATAAATATCTCCAGAAGAGTTCAAATGGACCAAAATTCCAGAGACAACATTTTGTACAATTTCTCATTTTGTGCCATGAATTGCTAGCTTGAATTAATTTAAATACCAAATAGAGAAAAGCTGATGTGAATTCACAGTCTGGTAGAGTTGCCAGATAAAATACAAGATGTCCAGTGAAATTTTGAAATGGCTCCATTGTCTGGGGTAAATACCCGGGGTTCGTTGTCTCGCGCCAGGAAAATTTAGGACACGGACACACACAAGGAGTAGGTTTAGGAGTGGACAGTTTAATAGACAAAGAAGAGGAGAAAGAGAGAAAGTTTCCTCATGTTGAGAAAACGGTTGCCCAAAACGGTTTCCAGGTTGGGGCAAGATTTGACTGATTTTATACAGAGGCTTGAGGAGGCGCTGATTAATTTACATAAGGCCCAGGGGATTGGTTTGACCAGGTGTGCCATTTACATAGCCTGCAGAAGACTGGCCCTCCCATCCTGATCTTTTATTAAGCAAATGCGGCTTGTATCTGGCTGTCACCATGACATCTGCATATGTGTCTTTACCTGGCCGGTGCCATGACACCCACACATGTGGTGACAAAGAAAAGGGAGCAGGGATGGCCATATTGAATATACCTGGCTTTCAGGTACACCTGATGACATTTACATACGCTTCTAGCTTGCATACCTATGCTTGCAACTTGACTTTTCAGGCTGCTTTCTGTTAGAAAAGAAGTGGTTTGGGGCTGCTTTTTATTAAAGGAAAATTTCACTGAGAACTCTTTTACCCTCTGTAACTGCCTAAGATAATTTCTTAATAACATAAGTACGTTCCAAATACTACACAGGACACACTTATGCTAAACAAATTATTCGTAGTTTTACTGAAATTCAATTTCAACTAGGCATCCTGTATTTTTATCTGCTACACCTGGCAAGTCTACATTCTGGTTATAATAAACACATAAACTTCCATTTTAACCACTGCTCCCCTAACCATTCATAGGTGGCATTTCTCACCTAAGAAGCAGTGAGAAATATATAACATTTGTCCTGGCTTTCATCAGAGAGAAAAGAAATGAGAAAGGACAGAAGAAAAATTTACCTACATGATTAACATCTTTGCCACATTAGGGCAGTCAGTGATTTTCCACTTATAATTAAAATCTGCTCAACTGAGACTACTGGCCCTTCAGAAACTCCAAGTTCTTTTCTATGGTTGAGAAGAAAAAGTTGGGGATGGCAGGGGGAAGATGGTAGGCAGTCATGAAATGGATATGATTTTCTTGGAGACTAAGACTGCAAGGTGGACACAGAGCAGAGAGAGAAAGTGTAAGAGACATCTAACAGAGGTTAAGATAGTGGCTTTCAGATCCAGCAATTCCACTACTAGGTATATATAAAAAGGAAATGAAATCAGTTTGTTGAAGAGACATCTGCACTATGTTTATTGCAGTACTATTCACAATAGCCAAAATATGGAATCAATGGATGAATGGATAAAGGAAATGTGATATGTGTACATAATGGAATACTATTTAGCCTTAATACAGAGGGAAATTCTAGCATTTGCAGCAAAAACAGGGACATTATGTTAAACGAACTGAACCATACACAGGAAGACAAATACTGCGTGATCTCACTTATATGTGAATCTAAAAAAAAAAACAAGGTCAGGTGCAGTGGCTCATGCCTATAATCCCAACACTTTGGGAGGTTGAGGCAGGCACATCACTTGAGACCAGGAGTTTGAGACTAGCCTGGGCAACATAGCAAAACCCCATCTCTAGTAAAAATACAAAAAAAAAAAAAAAAAAAAATTAGGTGGGCATGGTGGTGCATGCCTATAATCCCAGCTACTGGGGAGACTGAGGCACAAGAAGGTTCAAGACTCAGTCAGCCCTTTTCACCCTCATTCCTTGAAGAATACTTTCCAGTTGCTGCTTCAGCCCCCACCTCTATGCTGGCAATTCCTAAGTCTTCTATCTACAGTCTCCGTTTCTCCACTTGTACCACAGTCTCACACAACTGCCACGACCTGAATGTGTTTACTGCAGTGTTGCATTATCCTCTCCAAACTTCCATGTCCCGAAAAAATTCTCAGCTCCCACAGCTGCTAATTCCTTTGGGGGTTGGGAGGAATGAGCAGCTCTTTTCAATTTCCCTGCCATTGGCAAACACAGTCATTCTCTAATAGTCCCCGAGGTCAAAGCCTTGGAGTCATCTTTGCCACATCTATTTCTATCATCCTTCGTGTCCCATCAATCACCAAAATACTAGACCACCTACCACACACCAGGGAAAGAGAAGTGAAAAGAAAAAGGTTGAAAACAAAAACAAAACAAACATCTTTTCAAAGACACATCTGACAGGAAAACACAATTTATATTATTTCAAAGTATTCCCCTTTTCCCACACAAACACCCCATCTGCCCTTCTCAAGAAGATGGATGTTGGTTGGTAACTGAGGTATCTGCTTGCTGAGAATAGTCAACTTCAGGATAAAGGCTTTTGCATATTTGAAATAGTACAAGTAAGAAGCACAATTGAGACATCTGGGATGCGCTGAATTGTACCTCGTAAAAAGGAAGAGAAATGGGGTCAAGTGGGTGGAGGATGGGAGGTGGAGATGCTGCAAGGCAAGGCTGAGGAGAACATGGTAGCAACAGGTAGCTGAAGGTAAGCTGTGGGAGAAAACAAAAGCACTTCCCACAAACTCTTGCAGTAAGAATGGGACCTGGCTGAATCCTGGCTGTACCATTTAGCACCTGCAAGACAGCAGCAAGCAAATCCCTCAACTTAATGCCTCCATTTCCTTGTTTGTAAAATGGGGAAAATAATAGTGTCTACGTCAAAGAGTTCTGATGATTACATGAGCTCAAGTGGCCTGGCACGGTGGCTCAAGCCTGTAATCCCAGCACTTTGGGAGGCCGAGACGGGCGGATCACGAGGTCCGGAGATCGAGACCATCCTGGCTAACACGGTG
>NW_012115156.1:6659782-6660957 GCF_000951035.1 Colobus angolensis palliatus
AGCCTGGGCAACAAAAGCGAGATTCTGTCTCAAAAAAAAAAAAAAAGAGAGAGAGAGAATGACTCAGCAAATTTCATATTCATAGGTATATATGCAAGAAAAATGAGTGCAAGTCCACCAGAAGACATGTCTATGAATGCTTACAGTAGCTTTATGAACAATATCCCCAAACTGGAAACAATGCCAATGTTCATTTATACCAGGATGAATAAGTGTACTTTGGTTTATTTATATAATTTATACATCATTGAAAAATATAAAATATGTAAAAGGAACTATTGCTACACACATCACGTGGATGAAACTCATAGATAAGATGATTAAAATAAATCAGATGTAAATGAGCACATACTGTATGATTCTGTTTATATAAAGTCCAAGAAGTAAAGAAATCTTTGGTGACAGAAGTTAGGATAGTAGCCACTTCTGCAGAAAGAGGGGAACCAGTATAGACTGGCAAAGGCACTGAGGGAACTTTTCTGGGCAATGGAAATATTTTAAACATTGATTTCGGATGCTGGTTTCATGGGTGTATGCATATGTAAAAATTTAAGTTTTGCACTTAACATATGTGACCTTTACTATATGTATATAATGCCACAGTTGAAATTTAAAAGGGGGAGGCTCAGAATCCACACATCCCTTGGAAGTTTTCTACAAGTATATGAGCACATTATTCTTTGTAGGGCCCACTGCAGCTGTGTAGATACTGAGGTGTCCCCTGCTTCTCCTAAGCCCATGTGAGAAGCCCAGAGATTTCACAGCCAGACCCTACTTTCTGGACACAAAGACTTAATTTCATAGTCTATACTTCTTAACAACTACGTGCTCACAGGTAGATTCACGGTTAAGACCGTACAAACTTACATCTTACTGCCCCTATAGTCTTCTCCATCTCTCTAACAGACGTCCCATCCTTCCAGTTGTTCAGACCAAAAACGTTGGTGTCTTTCTGTCACAGCCTGCCTCCAAACCAAAAGAAAATTCTGTTGGCTCAACCTTCAAACCATAAAGAATTTGATGCTTTCTCATTACCTCCTTAATTAAAAACCTGGCACAAGCCACCATCATCTCAGAAGCCTCCCAACTGGTTTTCTGATTCTATCTTAACTCCTACAGTCAATGCTCCACATGGCACCAGGACAACCCTTTCACAACTTAGGTGATCATGCAAT
>NW_012115156.1:6665497-6677872 GCF_000951035.1 Colobus angolensis palliatus
AAAAAAAAAGAAATAGGTTGGAGAGTGATGTGTAGAGGCAGAGTGCATATTTGGGAGGTGATTGGTAATAGATAAAGTTAAAAATTAGTGATAAAGATGAATACAAAGCTAGCTGTAAGGTGACAGGTAACTAATCTGATATAGTTACGCTTGTTCATGTGTTAACAAACCTTTATATGTCAAAGATCTTTTCTCTTAGGTAAAATATGGACATGCCGTTGACCTTAGTTTACAGGAAGCTCAAAACTGAATGTTTGCTGGCTATTGTACAGGTTGGTTAGAATGGCTCGTGGTAAAATTATTCCAACTAGCACATATAATTTCAATATGTATTTTTTAATTTTAGATTTTTTTCTTGAGCTAACATATATAATAAAATGCAAAGATGCTAAAAAAATTAAAAAAAATAAAAATAAAACAAACCAAAACCTTCTGATGGCTTCCTATCTCTGGGTGCTTATCTCATTCAGAGTGTAAGTCCTTAACCAGTTCTACAAGGGCTTACATGATCCAGCAACACACACTCCAAGTCAGGCTAGCCCCGATCATCTTCTTTTCACTCATTCAGCCCTCGCTACACTGACCTCCTTTTTGATTCCAGATGATGTTTAGCAAACTCATGCCTCAGAGCCTTTGCAGTTGTTCTCTCTACCTTGATTGTTCTTTACCTGGATTATTTGCGAGATTCACTATTTCACTTCCTTCAGTCTGGGGCTCAAATTGCACCTGACAAGTGAGGTCTCCTCTAACCACTCTAAATAAAATAGAATACCCCTGCCCTCCCCCATTTCACCCTACCACCCCAACATAACCCCCTACCCTCCCATCTAGCAGTTTTATGTTTCTCCATAGAACTTACCAGCTAACATTTTATATTTTCATTTGTTTATTTTCTGTCTTTCCTCTCTCCATCTTTCCAAGAATATAAGCTCCAAAGGATAAGTGATTTTGTCTGTCAGGTTAGCTGTCATAGATCCACACCTAGAATAGCATGTGGCACAGAACAGAAATTCAATGAATAGTTGTGAAATGAATAAATATCCCAGGTTCCACGTTAGGATACCTGGTTATTCAAATATGATGCATTTAAACAACATGCATGAAATAGTTCCTAAAATGTGAAAGAGATGAAACTATTAAAAATTATGAATAAAAACAATATTTAATAATAATTATGAGAGTTGCAAAAATAAATTTTGAAATATCTATCTTTACATCTCTGAATAAGTGAAGCTACTGTGTTCAGAAAACAGTTGGGAATTCACAGGTAATCCCACATTTCTAGCTACTCTTTATAAAACACCCAATGCAGCCATCTGGTAGGAAATTATCGATTAGCTTATTGTCCAAATTCGAATTGCTACTTACAACTGATCAAAATGCTTCATAGAATGTGGAAAATATCCTGATGTTTCTGATATGAGATAGGATATGATTGAGGCCCTTACATTTTGGCTTATTATGAAGAAATTATCTTACTTTCTTATTCTAACCCCTTCTTCTATAACTGTCTTTATACTAATGGTTTGCAAGTAAATATCTCCAGCTCTTAAAACTAGCAGGTTCGGCTTCCTGCTGCCACCTGCCCGAGATATGTCACAGCCTCCTGGAAGTATCCATGTGTGAGCATGGACATAGAGCCAGCCAGTGGGTGGAACAGAGAGGGCAGAGTCTGGGCCACAGATGTAACTTCTCTACTGATTCTTGATTCTTGTTTGAACTTGGGCAAGTGACTCTCTCCTTGTCCTCATCTAAATGATCAGTAGATTAACCTTACATGTCTGTGGTAGGGATTAAATATATCATATGCAAAATGACCAATAGTGCCTAATACTTACTAGGCACCTCATTTTTTCTCTTCCATCTTCCTTCAACCCTGTTTCTCCTCCTGTAGTCCCAGTCTCCAGGAACGACACCACCCGGCCACACAAGTCTAAAATGTGCCTATGGTTCTTTTTGTTTGTTTGTTTGTTTTTTGAGGCAGAGTTTCGCTCTGTCGCCCAGGCTGGAGTGCTGTGGCATGATCTCGGCTCACTGCAAGCTCCGCCTCCTGGGTTCACGCCATTCTCCTGCCTCAGCCTCCTGAGTAGCTGGGACTACAGGCGCCCGCCACCACACCCGGCTAATTTTTTGTATGTTTAGTAGAGATGGGGTTTCACCGTGTTAGCCAGGATGGTCTCCATCTCCTGACCTAGTGATCCACCCACCTTGGCCTCCCAAAGTGCCAGGATTACAAGCGTGAGCCACGGCGCCCAGCCTTGCCTATGGTTCTTAATTCCTCACCACCACCCCCTTTCCCACACGCAGGTGTTCAGCAATATATGTTGATTTCATTTCTTGTAGCATCTTAAATATTCTGTTCTGTAATGACAAGTAATTGTAGTTACATGTGGTCATAAGGGTAAGGTCATGATCTGATAGGATTAGTGTCCTTATAAGAAAAGTCACTGGATAGCTCTCCTTTTCTCTTCACCATGTGAGGACATAGCAAGAAGGCAACCGTCTGCAAGCCAGGAAGAGGGCCCTCAACAGAAACCAGTCATGCTGGTACTGTGATCTTGACTTTCAGCCTCAGAACTGTGAGAAAATAAGTTTCTGTTGTTTATGCCATCGGTCTATGTATTTTGTGATGGCAGCCCAAGCTAATTAATACAGATTTTGGTATATAGAATGGGGTGTTGCAAACTATAATTGAAAATGTGGAAGAGGCTTTAAAACTGGGTACCAGGTAGAGGTCAGAAGAGTTTTGAGGTGCATGCTAGAAAAAAATCCTAGACAGTCATGAAGGGACTGTTGGCAGAAATATAGGTGTTAAAGGCCATTCTGAGGAGATCTCAGATGGAAAGAGGAACTTAAATTATTGGAAACAGGAGGAAAGGTGATTCTTGTCACAAAATGACAAAAAACTTGTCTGAGTTGTGTCCTAGTGTTTTGTGAAAGGCAGAACTTGCAAGCGATTAAACTGGATATTTAGCTATGCAGATTTCTAAGCCAAGTGCTACAAGCGTGTCTTGGTTCCTCTTGCTTAGTAAAATGCAAGAAGTGAGAAATGAATTGAAGAAGAAATTGTTATGCAAAAAGGAACCAGAGCTTAAAGATTTGGAAAAGTTTCAGCCTGTCCATATTGCAAAATATGTGAAGGCACGTTTGGAAGAGGACACCAAGAGTGTGGCTAGACTATCACTTGATAAAAAAGGTTATAGAATTATATTAGCAGAAATACTACCAGTTTGAACTGAAGGAGATGGAGACAGGACAAAATGAAGAAAGGCTGTCAGGCTTAAATTCTACAGGACAGTTACAATAGAGCGATTTGACTGCAAACAGGAACTATTCTTCAAGAAAAGGAAAGAATGACTTCAAAGGTGATTCATCAGGGCTGCATCCTTGGTTTCAAAGTATGGGGCCACAACTGTCTACCGCTCTTCCTCCACATCAGCAGGGGTATGTGCTGTCAGACTCATGTCTGGAGAAAAAACTCTAAAACAAAGTACTATGGACTAAATGTGTCACCTCCAAATTCACATATTGAAACCCTAAAATTCCCAGTGTGATGGTATTTGGAGACGGGGCCGTTGGGAGGAAATCAGTGTATTGGAGTGGAGTCCTCCTGATAGGATGAGTGCCCTTAGAAGAACAGACATGAGCATGCTCTCTTTCTCATTCTCTCTCTCTCTCTCTTTCTGTCTCTCTATGTCTCTATTCTCCATCCTGTAAGGGTACAATGAGAAGACAGCTATCTGCAAACCAGGAAGAGGGCCCTCACCAGACACTAGATCTGCCAGGACATTGATCTCAGATTTCCTAGCCTCCAGAACTGTGAGAAATAAGCATTCATTGTTTAAGCCACCCCGTTTATGTTACTTTGTTACTGCACCCTGAATGGAGGAAGACACAAAGTAAAACCCAGCCTGCCTGAGATGGCTCTTGGTAAGTAATGGAGCTGGGAGAGGAGAAGGATCTGATGTAACTTGGATCTCCGTGTGATAGCAGAGTAGGCGGGTGAGGGGAAATGAAAGAAAACTGCGAAAACTGCAATTTCCTGCATTTGGCCTCAGCTTTCTCGAATGGAAGTTCTAAAACAAGCAATTCTCGCAGTTGGTGTTAGAATTAAAGAAAGGACAAGCCCACGCACCAGTTAGACAAGTTAGTGGCACAACCTATTCTATCTAACATATTTCTATCTCCACCCCCACATCATCCTCAGAGGCATTATAATAGGAATCTGAGTTAATCAACGTATAACAATTGGTACAGCCATCTGGGAGGGAAATCTTGTAGAATTTATCCAAGTACTGAACGCACATATTCTTTGATCTATTGCTCCATGTTTAGGTATCTATAGAATTGCACGTTTCATAAATATATGTTCAAGGATGTTTACTGCAGTGTTATTTTAATAATTACAAAATTAGGGAAATCCCTAAATGTCTGTTGTACAAATGGCTAAATAAAATATGGTACAGTAACACCATGCATATATATAATGATTTTAAATAATTAGAACATACTTATAAACACAGTGTTTTAAGGTATAATATTAAATAAAAAATTATGTCACAGAACATTATGTAGAATATATACATGTGCATATATACTTACATAAGAAACAGATCTGCAAGAAACTCTGGCAAACAGTTAACAACAGTGGTTATTTCTAGGGAAAGAAGTGTTTCCAGAAAGATGGAAAATCAACTTTATGTTGTTATAGGTTCTAGCTAATACTGTATTGTTTAACTTTTTAACTCTGGTGTGTATTTATGTATCATTTGTGTATATATACATGTATATATATGCTATTTAGTGCCTAGCACTGTGTTCTGACATCGTAGGTACTCAATAAACATTTGTTACGTATGTAGATGAATATTTATTCAATAAAAACAAACATGCATTATTACTATAGCTAAAGTATCATTTCCAAAAGTGCAAAAATCACAAATCTTATACAAATATAAAATGAACACACATCAAAGATTTTATTTAATGCATTTACAAATGAGAGAACTAGAGATATATTAAAAATTAGTTCAAATGAGTTTTGACTTAAAATGATTTATATTCTCTATCAGACAAAATTCACTTACATTGCTATGAACAAGAACATGGTTATCAGCTTTCCAGAAAGCACTTTTTTTATTCCAACAGAGTTGCAAAATAGCCTATTTGATCAAAGACAATCAAAGGTGTACCCCCGGCTGGGCATGGTGGTGCACACCTGTGGTCCAGCTACTCCAGAAGCTGAGGTGGGAAGATCACTTGAGTCCAAGAGGAGTTCAAGGCTGTAGTGCACTATGACTGAGCCTGTGAACAGCCACTGTACCACAGCTTGAACAACATAGTGAGACCCCATCTTTAAAAAAATTGGTGCATCCCCCTATGAAATCAAATAGTGCCTAGCAAGCCCCCTAGGCATGCTTAAGGCCCACTACAAGAATAGCTAGAAATTTCTTTTGCTCATTTCCAAATCAGTTTTTCCCAACACTGCTATGTTAACAATAATATGTGTTCTTGGTGTTTTGGAATATTTATGAATTGCTTTTTAAATATTTGTCAGGGCTGGGGTGATGACTCAAGCTTGTAATCCTGGTGCCTTGAGAGGCCAAGGCAGGAGGATCACTTGAGACCAGGAGTTCAAGACCAGCCTGAGCAACATAGCAAGACTGTCTACAAATAAATAAATAGGTTAGCCTGGCATGGTGGTACCTGCCTGTAGTCCTAGCTACTAGGGAGGCTTGGGTAGAAGGATCCCTTAATCCCAGGAGTTTGCAGTTGCAGTGAGCTATGATTGCACCACTGCACTCCAGCCTGGGTGACAGAGTGACACTCTGTCTCTTAAAAAAAAAAAAGAAAAAACAATACAAATTAATAAATATTTGTCAAGGATTCCATAGTTCTGAAAAATTTGTTTAATCTACATATATACAGATTGATACTGTTGACTTATTCTCTTAACAAGATCACCAAATTTGTCTAAATTTGCTTTGTAAGTAAGGTAATGCAAAGCTTTGCCTTATGAAATCTCAAAGTGTCCTTGCGTAAGATGTTTTCATTCTACCATTAATCTCTTCCTCGAACATTCTGGAAATAACTTGGCAAAACCTAATTGAAGTGAATCATTGTGGCATTTGTTCTCTAAAAGCAATAGTACAGAACTTACACTCTGCAAGGTATGTTGCTGAAGCCAGGTTTGTTAACAAAAACATAAAACAAAAGAACGCCATTGCTGTATTAGGTCTTTCTTAAGCATCTTAGGTTAACAACCAGTCCTAGTCCACCCAAAGATGCTCGAACAGATTTCCTGTTCTAGGATTTTCCCAACTGTCTGGAGGCCACAGTCTTCACCACTCCTATTCATCAACTCCTCCCAGTTAAATGTATAAAAATGCATCAAATGCAAAATGATTGAATGCATAAATTATTGTTGTTAAGGGGAAATTAATCTCCATAATCATTTGGGATATTAGTATAATTTGGGGTGCAAATCAATGACATTTCTGAAAATATGACAAAAATATTTTTTACTAAATCAAACCATGAGAAAAGAGACAATTGCAACAAACAATAGGTATTACCAGAAGTACGTCAACTTTAAAAGTCTCTTGTAATTTGCAGGAATAAAATACATTCACTAGTGAAATAATTTTTAAAACGTATTACTGACTATATTTTTCAAACTAAAAATGAGGCCTCATATAGTCTGGGAAATTCTTTTTTTGCTATGAGAATATACAGATGTGAAAAGGTTTCCAAAATAAAAAATATATATAATTACATATTTAATAAATACTCTTCATTGAAAGAAAAGCATACATATAATTGGAACTATCTGGAAAAATCCAAGACATATGATCTTTCTAACAATAATTTTTAAAGTATTGTACTTCATAGACTCAATTAAATCATTATAAATGCATGATTTAAATGCACCATTATTTTATGTACTGTGAAGAAAAATAAAATGGCCAATAAAACTATGACCTAATGTTTTCTTATTCCATCAACTGTAAGACGCACTGTAATTTTAGAGGAGTTAAAACATAAATAAGTAGGATGTGTTAGAAGAGAAGTATAATGCTTATATCTTCTAAAAGATATAAACTGAAGCTTTTATTTATCTGATTAGTAAGGCTCTTTTCACAGAGATCTTAGGCTATTATTGCATTTTACAAGAATATGATTCCTCCTATTAAACTATTATTAATAATAAAAAAAGAGTTTGTGAAGGAAAAAACCTAAGTAAGAAAGGATTAGCAATTGCAACTGTGGCATCCAGTGACTGGTGCCTACCTCAGTGGCAGAGCAAGCTGTCATATCCTGTTCCAGTGGATCTAGCAATGGTGGCCTCAATTGAGGTGTTAGGAATAATTTGGACTGTAATCCTGGCTGTTGCTTGAAATCCTTTGTTTCTCCCAGTTTTCTATGCTGGGTTCTTCAGTTCTTCCAAGAGTTCTGTGAACTTCTTAACATCCTTTCAATAAGTTCCTTGTCTGCACAACTCAACCAGAAGCAGTGTTTTTTGCCACATACTTTAACTGATACCTCTGGATTTCTGCAATTTGTTGAAGAGGGGTAATTGATATAGTTTGAAGCAAATCAGTGATCCGGCCCTTCTAAAGACAGTTACCAATCTCTTCCACTTCCCCAAATGTTATCCTCTCTCTTTCTCCTTCTCTCTCTCTATATAGCCATATTCAACAATAACAGAATACTTGAACCATGCAGTATAAAAAGCTCACATATTCCCATTTTAAAGGCACAATTTATAAAATTATAGAATATGTTGCCTACTTTACAAAGAAATTAAATCAACAAATTTAATTTGCTTAGAGCTACTAGGATTCAGTGAAGAACCTACAAATGGGAGGAATTCCACAGTCATCATATTATATACAAGGTAGATGAGTAGCAATTGATTTCAGTTAATAATGGGGAAAACCAAATTCATTAATTGTACTACCTCAGAAGGATAAGGCACAAATTAACTAATTGGGTTAACTGTTGGGTAGGCTGATTTCTTTGTACTTGTTTGCAAAGTCTCCCTACCCCATTTCATAATTTCTACCTACCCCACCAAAGCAATATCAGCATATTCTTACTTCTTCACAGTCCTCTGGGATGTTGCAGTTTAGTGAGTTTAGAAGTCAAATATTGTTCTCCTCAAGAAACTTAGCTTTCAACAATATGAATGATAATAATAGGTAACACTTGTGTAGTGCTTCACGATGGCCAGATACTATTCTAAGTATTTTACATATATATACCAATTTAGTCTTCATAAGAATCTTAGGAGGAAATATTACCTTATCCTCATTTTGCACATGAGGACACTGAAGCTAACTGCCTAAGGCCAGTAGGTGGCAGAGCTGGGATTTGAACTCAGGCTAGCTTCAGAATTTACGTGCCTGTTATAGCAAACTATCCCCTACCCCCAACTTTAGAAGTTGCTTGTTTCTGCTGCTACATATTTGTACTACATCATGAACCAGGCAGAATTTGAAGTATAAAAACTTAGCTTTCAATCCCAAATTTCCTTTCTAACCTTTTACATCTGAGCCTCAGATTTTTTTTCTTATAAAACAGGAGTAATATTTATTATGCCTAGCTTATAGATTGTTGAGTAGAACAAATGAAACAATGTATGCGAAAGTGCTTTGTAAAGTGTTATGTAAAGAATTATTACTTAAGCTTTGAATGGACATGTCAGTTAGGATACAGCTTCAGCTGCGTATGATGAAAATGTTGCTTAAAGCAAATTAGGTCACAGTTAGATTCAAGCTATGATTCAAGCTAGCTTCAAGCTATGATTCAAACCCAGGTTCTTGGTATATAAACCCCATACTTCTAACTACACCACAGCACTCTCTCGTCTGATATTCTCTCACTACAATACTTGATAGTACAGCATTGTTTTCCTATGCAATTCCATTAAAAATAAAAATGTAAATATAAGTTATACTTCAAGATTGTCCCATAAAATGTTTCTCTGGTGGCCTAAATCAGAAATTCCTACCTCCAACTTATAAACAAAGCTGACAGAGGCCAACAGAGAAAGATAGGTCAAGCGACAAAAGCTGTATACTTGGGTATCTAAGCAACTGGAAACGCTTGGCTGAGGAAGATTTCTTCCGCCCCTGGCAAGCTGGGGACATTCCAGCAGGGCACCTTTGAGCCTCTGATGTGAAAAGCAGCTCAGATTCACATTCCCACCCAAGAAGGCATGTTTATCAGTCTGGGAACATTCTGAGGACATTCAGGGAAGAGTAGTAACAAATTGCTTCATTTCCTACTCTCACTACTTCAGGCAACGTCTCTGCCTCTCATGCTCTTATTACTTCCAGCAAAAGAAAAGGTAAACAGTAATCTAAAATAAAAACCATATAAACAATACTTTTAGCACTCTCTCTCTTATCTCTCTAGCAAATTCCTCATTAGGAGTTAGAAGTTGAAAATTTTTTATTTTTTTAACTTTTTTTTTTTCTGAGACAGGATCTCACTCTGTCACCCAGGCTAGAGTGCAGTAGAGTGAACAGGGGTCACAGCAGCCTCGAACTCCCAGGCCCAAGCAGTCCTCCTGCCTCAGCTTCCCAAGCAGCTGGGAGTACAGGCACATGCCACCATGCCCAGCTAATTTTTAAATTTTTGTGTAGAGATGGGGTCTCTATATGTTGCCCAGGCTGGTCTTGAACTTCTGGGCTCAAGAGATATTCATGCATCGGCCTCCCAAAGTGCTGGGATTACAGATGTGAGGCACCACGCCTGGCTGGAAAACCTTAAAATCAATCCAAGAAGTGCTGGCTGGGTTGTACTATGTGATTAGGCCTATGCCTGTGGTTAGGGTTTCCATGAAGCCCTTCAGTAGGATAAATTCAAGAAAAGTTAACAGGTAAAGCCTTAGAAACCATTACACACCAGATTTTGTGTCACCAAACACAAATACAATAAATTTAGAACACATAAGTTCCCTGAATGAAAATGAAAGATAAAAATAAAAAAGAAAGAAAAAGGAAAAATAAGAAAAAAGACATTGAAAAAGTCTGAGAACACAGAGTTCCGGAAGCCAGTTGTGGTTGAGTATATTGCACTGTATCTTAAATAAAGTCATTACTACAACCCCTCCTAATAAGTATTAAAATCAACTTCTCTCTCATATAAAGTGAAAATGAAGAAAAGTGAGTACCTATATAAGTCTAAAACAGACTTTAAATGAAGAAACCATAAATACTATACATTCATGGGTTGCATAACAATGTTTCGGTCAACAATGGACCACACATACCACTGTAGCCTATAAGATTACAATACCATATTTTTATAGTACCTTTTCTATGTTTAGATACACAAATACTTACTGTTGTGTAGAGTTGTCTAAGCAATAGGCTTTACCATGCAGCCTGGGTGTGCAGTAGGCTATGCCATCTAGGTTTAGTACACCCTGTAATGTTGCACAATGATGCATTTCTAAGAATGTATCCCCACTGTTAAACACATGAGTGTATATATTTCCTTGTTAGGCTGTACTTTTGCCATCCCATAATTTCTTCATTCACTTCTTCAGCAAACATTGTTACCTATAGAAGGGTAGTGTTTGGCACTGTGGAAACAGCTAGACCTGTAAAGATGAATAAGCCGGTTCCTGCTGTCTGGGCTCAGTCTGTTCACTCAACTAGTGGTAATAACTATAATGAAGAAGATGGAAAGAAATTGCTCTCTTAGCTACAATACAAGAAGGAGCAGAGCTTAAGAAAGGTGAGGTAAGTAGAACCTCACATTCTATTTTGGCAGTCTTTGCATTTGTCCCACTTTTCCTGGGTTGGGGAATACTGTTTCTTCTGTCATGCACTACTGTCCTCTGCTGCTCCCCTTTGTCACCCCCTCACTCTCTTTTATCCTCCTGCAGCAAAGGGAAAAAGTCAAAGAGGCCATGAGTGGACTAGGGAAAGGGGAAACAGGAAGTTGTTCAGGTACCTTGTGTACTAGGTCTCCTTTTCTTGGGCTATGGGGAAAACCAAAGGCTGGATTCTGATCGTCTAAAAGCTAAAAGGGACCACAGAGGCCATCCTTACTATCCGTTTATAGCTGAGGACACTGAGGCTTAATAACTTACCAGGCCATGCAATTAGTGGCATTGGCAGCACTAGAACTCAGGCTTCTTGACTTCCAGAGAGTTAGAATGGAGCACTTCTAATCCTTTTTGCAGGGTAGGGTGGTAGCCAGAGAGGGAAACCCTACTACTGGCTTCACTAGCTTCTTCAGTCATTATTTTGATTATCTTCTTCACTATCAAGCAGTCCTTCATTTCCGATCCTCCAAACAATTGGACAATTTATTAATGCAGTCACCCCATAGTTCTCTGTTCAGTAGGGACTTAATTTTCAGCTCTTCTCTGTCATTTCCGCTATCCTCCCCATAAGGAACAAATTATGGTTTCTTGACATCCTTTTGAAAACGTGCAACCCAAACTAACCGCACAGCTTCAAAGATCCGTTTGGTGAGGTAAAATGATGTCTTTGTGTCCTGCTTTTCAATGCATCCTACTTTGACTTTTGGTTTTGCTCTGTTAGTAAATTTTCAACACCTTACTTACTTTTACCGTGTCAGTAATGACCTTGAGGAATTTATATAGTTGATCTCTTTGTATAAGGGTGCTTTCCTGAACCTTGTCCTGTGTGAAGGCCCGCCTTTTTTCTTTTCTCTCTCTTTCTCTCTCTTTTTTTTTTTTTTCATTTGTTAGCTTGTCAGTAATGACCAGGTGGCGGATACATGTCAAGAAAACTAATCACCTTTTAACAGGATTAGGACTAGAATTAACGCGGATCTTTTGCCCTTCCTGTTCCCTCTTTGGCAGCCCAAGGTCCACCACTGCTCAGAGACTAGTTGGAGGGCAACTGCGCCCCACAGCATCTCACACTGTGTTGGGATCCTAGGTGGTGACCTTTGTGAGATTCAGTACCGAGTTTCTGGGAGATGGCGCTGCGGTTGTGATTAGAACTGTTGCCCGACGCACCTCTGGACGCCCAGCGAGGCAAAAGCATGTCCTGTTTTCAAGGTGATGACACTGGGCGGTAATGCCGCGGTGCCAACCAGTCGGTCCTGCCAGACAAGTTTCTGGTCCGGTGAGCCTCCGACCCGCCGCGCGTGTCAAGCTGACATGGTCGGGGTGGCGTTTGAAGGAGCAGTGTTGAGCGCTGTCAACATTTAGCGGGCGTCTTTGAGTAGCTCCTCCAGTCCTCGCAGCGGCCCAGGGACAAGTCTGCAAGTTCTCACCGCTCACTTCCAGCCCGCGCTGGCTCCGCCTCCGCCTCCCCCTCCCAGCTCCTCCAGCCTCCTCCCGCCCCGCAGCTCCCACCTTTTCTCAGGCCCCCACCTGCCAGC
>NW_012115156.1:6678401-6702492 GCF_000951035.1 Colobus angolensis palliatus
CCTGCAGAACCCCGCGCGCAGCTCGGGTTTCGGGGTGCTTGAGGAGGCCGCCACGGCAGCGCGGGAGCGGAAGATGTTGGAGCTGAGGTACCGGGGAAGCTGCCCCGGCCCCGGGGAAGCGGTGTCGCCGCCACCCCGTGAGGGAGAGGCGGCCGGCGGCGACCACGAAACCGAGAGCACCAGCGACAAAGTAAGTGGAACCGCGAGAGGCGGACGCCGCGCCCTGGCTGGGTCCTGGTTGGAAGCGGGACACCTGAGAGCAAGGGTGGGGCCCGTCGAGCGTCAGGTGAGGCTGCAGGCTGCTCGTGCACCTTCCTGCCTGCCTGGCACTGCTTCCTCCTTTCCCAGAGGGGGTCGGGACCCGGGATCCCAGTGGCGGTGCGGTTCCCAGGATGACCGCGGCAGCTGCCTGGGATAAATGAGCTACTCAACACGGCTTACAGTTTAGTTTCATCCCCTTCCGGTCCTTTCTTCAGGATCTGGGGCCGACGCTGGAATCAGGATGGAACCTGCCCTCCTAGGGGCTGCAGTTAGTAGCTGCCACCTCACCCCTCTTCTCAGTAGAGGGAACAAAGTTAGAAAGGACTCTATAGAGACGTGCCACCGTCGGCTATATCATTTCATTGGATCCTGACGCGAGAGGCTTGGCTTCTCGCGCTATCCCATCTGCACTTTTATCTTCTCCGTCCTTTTTCAGTATGATAGATTTTGGAGGTTTGAGGGTATCATGCACGTGACATAATAGTAATCTTCCAGCTTCTTTTGAGTACACGGCAGACAGTGCAATTCTTGTGTCTACCAGTAGATTTCATTTAACCCGACACGTTAATTCATGAAGACTTTTCACTGTCTTTTCTATAGATTACTCTTCTTTCACATTTAAGGATAAGTACATGTGATATTACCATCTGTTTAAAGCTAGAAAAGGAATTCGGGCGTGTTTGGTAATACAGTGGTGCAAGTAAGAACTTGTGAAGAAATGCAGTTTTATGACCTTATGGACTGGATGGTTTGGGAAATTGGGCCGGAGAATAGATTGTTGTATCAAACCGTCTGTTTAGAAAATTCCGTTTTATTTGAGAAACCCAAAACACATAAACTGTTTCTAGAAGCATACTTTGGAAGCAGGCATTGCCATTTGAATTACAGAAGTGAGGTGAATTGCCCAAGGTCAAGTTCGTGCCTCTTGAAACTAGAATCTAAGTTTCCTGATTCCTTTTCTTCTGATTTATGTGGTTGCTGAGACTGGCTGGCAGTTCTGATTTGGGAAGGATTCCACCTGAAAGTTGATGTTGATGAAATTGATGTAACCCAAATTACAAAGCCCTAATAGGAACATATCACATGATACCACGAAATAAACACAAACGTGATTCTTAGGACTAAAACTTTAGAATCAATGGAGTGACACTTTTTCCCCCTTACCCTTGATAGTAAGTAGAATAAAATGAGTCTGTAATAGAACATATGTGTCAAGGAATTACCCAAAATATAACAATTTCCAGCTACTGAAGGTTGAAGTTACAAAACTAGAAACAGTGGGCTGAGAATAGCCTTTGTGAAAACTGCCTTGGAAACTAGACCCAAAATAGAATTAATTAGGTTGGGATTTGTTTTTTGTTTTGTTTTTAGCTCCGGTATAGTTTAGCGTCAAGGAAATACCAGCTTCTCTATATTGACTCCCTTAACGCGACAAAACTAACAACCTTTTATTAAGATAAAAGATGTTCAGGAAGCCATGCATAAAATACCTTTGGAATTAAGTTTTTTTTTTTTTTTTTAAACACCATAATGTATTTAAAATGGAATGGAAACTACTTCTGTGGTGTGATTTGACTCATTAGAACTGTTGTCTCTAACTAACTGTGACTGGGTTGCCTCGCTGCATATTTATTTATTTATCAGTGCAGTACTGTTGCTTTTCATTAACACATGTCCAGCTGGATTTTGTTTTCTGAAAGTAGACTTTGCTATATGTAACCTGTTTTGTCAAGATTTCTTAGACAAGGATGAACATATTCAAACCCTATCTAAAATACTGCTCTACTTTTAGAGTTTATCACAAGGAACTTTTGACTTGGCAAGCTTATAGATGTTGAACTCTATCCCTGTCTGTCCTTTCTTATCAGGGTGTGTATTTGAATACACCTATATTTCCAGGTCAAGGGCTATTTTAAAATCAGTTTGCACACTGGAGGCTGGTTAATATTTGGTCAATTCAAACTCATTAAGGGCCTTCTCTGTTCTGTTGCAGTAAAGGCCAAACTCTTGGGGAATTTGTCAAAGAAGTGAAGGAGATACAATATATTCTGCTATTATAATACACTCCCATGCGTTGCCATTTTGTAGTCTTTTAATAATGGTGTTATTAACATGACACTCCCTTTGTTCTGGACTGGTGACTTGTGCTGAGGGAAGTGACTTGTGCTGAGGGAAGGCTCTGTACTCCAGATAATTAGCAAGTGAAAAAAATACTTCTTACCTGCAGGGGAATGTTCCCAAGTGTTAAATGTTGGAGTGGTACTTGAAAAATGACAAGGGACCCCTTCAAGGCACCCCGCAGGAGACATACATGAGTTACTCGATTTATTAAAAGTCTGTACAAGGCTCATTGTTAGCATAGAGGGCATGCTTGGCCTCTACCTGGACACTGCCGGGAAAGCTGTAAACAGTAGGTAAGGATTAAACTGGGAGTGAAAAGATTCCTGGGACTCACTAGGTTTACAAGGATTTGGGTTGGGTGTTCTAGGCAAAGGACATGTTGAGTTTTTTCTTGAATCAGCATTCTAGGCACAGGGTTGGAGATACAGAGGAAGAGATAATGAAGGTCCTGAGAGCAAAAGGAGGAGGCATTGCTTAGAGCAGTGGTCCCTAACCTTTTTGGCACCAGGGATCAGTTTTGTGGAAAACACTTTTTTCCACGGATGGGGTCAGGGGGATGGTTTCAGGATGATTCAAATACATTACATTTATTATGCACATTATTTCTATTATTATTACATTGTAATAAATAATGAAATAATTATACAACTCACCATAATATAGAATCTGTGGGAGCCCTGAGCTTGTTATCCTGCAACTATACAGTCCCACCTGGGGGTGATGGGAGACAGTGACATCATCAGGCATTAGATTCTCGTAAGGAGCATGCAGCCTAGATCCCTTGCATGTGCAGTTCACAACAGGGTTCAGGCTTCTGTGAGGATCTGATGCTGCTGTTGATCTGACAGGAGGCAGCGCTCAGGTGGTAATTCGAGTGATGGGGTGTGGCTGTAAATACAGAGGAAGCTTTGCTCACAGGCCACCCACCTCCTGCTGTGCAGCCGGGTTCCCAACAGGCCCAGCTCCTAACAGGCCGGTACTGGTCTGTGGCCTGGGAGTTCGGGACCCCTGGCTTAGAGGACATCATCAGTAGTACTTAGGAATAAGGCCTGAGACAGAACATGGAGTTTAGCAAAAGATCTAAGTAGAAGCAGGTTTAGGTTGAGGAAATTGAGAGGTGAAATGTTGGTAGTTATTGTTATAAAGTGGCAGTGAAAGGAATACAGGATGGCACCTAGAGAGACAGGAGGATTAATGAAGATTTTTCTTTTCAGAGGAGGGGAGATATATGTTTGTATGAAAGTCAAATGAGTAAAGATGTTGAAGACAATGGGTAGGCCCTAGGAAAAAGAAAGCAAACATGGGGTAGAGACTGTGGATTATTGGGATATCCAAGGAAAGGAAAGAGGGATGCATGTCCCTTCCTTAAGAAAAGAAAGACGGAATGAAGGGTGGATACAGGAACATTTTGAAAAGCAGAAAGGAGAAGATCAAGTGTTCGATGCCTTCAGTTAGTAAGGTAGGAACTCAGAACCAATGAGCTTCAAGGGATCTTAGAAACAACTTGGTTTAACTCAATTCATATATATTTGTATATATTTATATATAGTTTGGTATATATACAATTAAATTATAAACAATAAATTTGTGTTCAGTTGAATCTTCACTGAGTTTGATAATTCTGTATAGTTCTATAATAGTTACCTTTTGGTCATTTCCTATCACACTTCCCAAAAATGACAGTTCAAATGTGTTCCAGTCGCATTTGGTGTTGTGTGACTGTGTGTTAGGAATATCCCCATTTAATAGCTGAGAAGAAGAAAAGCAATGGGAGTGATTTAGGCCTGGGGAGTGCCAGAGGTCCAGGATGTAGGGAATTAGAGAGTCAGCGAAACCAGGATTGAAGTGAATGACCACAGATTCAGCTCAGCAGGGAAGTGGGCTGGTGAAGATCTGATGGGTTGAGTGGGAATGAGCATTGAAAGGGAAAGAGCTAAGACCTGACTTATGTAGAGACCAAGGGAGAACTTCCCCTCTGCCCTCTGAAGACTTGCAAGAAAAAACTGACAACAGATAGATTAATTGGAGAAATGGCATACAAATTTATTAATGTGTGGGATGGGAGGAGGGAGACAGAGTGATTACCTGAACCCCAGAAGGAGGCACAGAAGCTTGTATACCATCTTGAGGCAAAGGTGGTCCTGTCATGTAGATGAAACCTCATAGGGAGCAGCCCTCAGAGACAATAGATGGTGAATATTTCTTTCAGACCTTTAAAGGTGTCAGACTCTCAGTTAATCTTTCCTAGATCCAGACAAGAGAGAACCTCAGAGAAGGCCAGGTTGCATCAATGCAGATTTTCTCTACAGATGCAAATCTCCCTCACAACAGACAGCTTTGCAGGGCTATTTGTTTGCAGACCCTCAGAACAGCCATCTCAAAATATGTCAAAGAAGTATAATTTGGGGTGAAATATTCTGATTTCCTTCACTTGCTAGACCCTGAAGTGAGAGAAAAGAGGGTGCACATTGAAGCTGTGGCCAGTCAAGGGGAGCACACATGGAATAGTGTGCTTTCAGGTAAGGTCCCTGTGTGTTTGTGCATGGGGCTGCTACTTAGAGATTTTGATTTGTGAAGTTGAGGGGAAAACAATCCAGAGATCAGTTAACTTCTGTCCTCCGTTTGAGATGTGTGCAGCTTCTTTCATAAATACATTATTATTTTCAAATAAACTTTTAATTTTGAAACAACTTTGATTTCTGTAACCACCCCACAGGTTTTTCTTGCTTGCTGCCCAGATAGAACTGGTTTATCAACACAGGAGAATTGCAATAGAAAAAAACAGTTTAATGCACACAGAACTGGCTAAACAGGAGGCCGGAGTTTTATTATTACTCAAATTAACCTCCCTAAAAATTTGGAGGCTAGGCTTTTTGAAAGATAGTTTGGTGTGCAGCAGTTAGAGAATGGATGCTGCTGATTGGCTGGGGAGGCAAATTACAGGAGTATGGAAAACGGTCCTTGTATACTGAGTCCAGTTCTGGGTGGGGGGGCCACAGGAGTTGCTGGTTTGGGGGACTTATCCAGTCATCAGAAATATAAAAATCTGAAAGTAGTCTGTCTTTTAAAAGGCGAATCTTAGCTTATTTAATAGTGGTATTATGTATAGAAGTAATTGTAGAAGTTGCAAATCTTGTGATTTCCAGAGCAGTGGCTGGTAATTGTTTACATGTAATCACAGCAAAATTCAGTCCCCCTCTCATAATCCTAAACTTGTGACCTATTATTAGTTTCATAAAGGCAGTTTAGTTTAGGGAAGAGCTATTACCATTTAACCTATAAACTAAATTTCTTCCAAAGTTAGCTTGGTCCTCACTTGGGAATGACCATGGGCATCTTGAAGGTTAAAGGCAAGGTAGAGTTGGTTAGGTCAGATTTTTTTTCACCGTTATAGTTTTTGTAAAGATGGTTGGTTTCATTTACAGAAGCATTACAAAGATTTCTGTGTACTTTTCACCAACTTTCCCCTAAGGTTTGTATCTTGTATAACCGTGGTACATTGGTCAAAACTTAAGAAATTAACATAGCTATCATAGCATCTTAGACTGCAGATACTATTCGGAAATTCACTGGTGGTTCCACTGTCCATTTACTGCCCTGGAATGCAATCCGGGATTCAGCACTGCATTTTGTCTACTTTATTTTGTTTTTGTAAAAGCCTTAGTGTGTTTTTGTAAATTACTTTTTCATTTTGGTGCACTTCACTATAGGTTGTGCTAATGTCACCTGTAAGTGTAATGAACATTTTCTACTGTTTTTCATCTAGATCTAAGCCATTAATAAAACATTAGTAAAATATTAATGGCTTAGATCTAGATTTCTGGACTACCATTTGGGCTGATACTCCCTAATTGTTGATGAATTATCAGTCAGTATTACCACCTAAGTAATTTTCCATGATTCAGCTTTTATCATGCACAGCATATTCATTTCATTTAATAACATTTTAAAAAAATGTTGGCTTCCAAAATATCAGCAACCCAGCCAAGTGATAAGACAGAGCTAGGTTTTTAGCTTACTGCAGTGAGGAACACTTCCACAGAGCCTTAGTAGTATTTCAGAGGGGGAGAAGCAAGGTGTAACTTATTTGAGAATTGGAAGTTTGATTTAAGGCAGGTCTTTTATTTTTTATTTTATTTTATTTTATTTTTGAGACGGAGTCTCGCTCTGTTGCCCAGGCTGGAGTGCAGTGGCGTGATCTCGGCTCACTGCAAGCTCTGCCTCCTGGGTCATGCCATTCTCCTGCCTCAGCCTCCCAAAGTAGCTGGGACTACAGGCGCCCGCCACCATGCCTGGCTAATTTTTTTGTATTTTTAGTAGAGATGGAGTTTCACCATGTTAGCCAGGATGATCTCAATCTCCTGACCTTGTGATCTGACTGCCTCGGCCTCCCAAAGTGTTGGGATTACAGGCGTGAGCCACCACACCTGGCCTAAGACAGGTCTTTCAATGTGGGGAATTGATTAGGATTGGGTAAGGGTCACAATATAACAGTCTGGGATTGGTGGATAAGCCAGATAAGGATTTTGAGGCAAAAGTTTTCAAAGAGTCTTAGGACTAAACTGTTCGTTGATGCTTCCTTTCATAGAGTTGATGTGTCTTTTAGAAATTCTTGTAAATAACATGAACTTCTAGCAAGAGTTTCCAGGAATACTCAAGTTATACTAACGAAAGAGTGAATCTAAAGGCATGGTAATATAACGGTAAGCTATGTGCAGGTTAGGAACGGTAGTTAACTTGAGATTTCTAAAGAATATCTGAGGGTTACCACATGAATTTTCACTTGCTGTTTATGATCTTTAAACAATTCATTTTCTTGTTATTTTGAGAGATATTACCGTAGAAGGTCATCAGCTACATCAAGCTTTGGATGTGTACCACAGTGGGTTTTTTTGATGCTGTCATCCTGAGGAAAAAGCTGAGGTGCAACATAGAATTTAAAGACAATACTTGAGCCAACTTTAAAGACTTTACTTGAGCCAAAGTGAGTACACTGTCTGGGACATACTTCCAAGTTGCCTGGGTGAGTGCCTTGGTTGGCCTTTCTTATAAGCAAGTTTTTAAAGGCAAAAGGGAGCAAGGAATGGGCTGGTAAAAGTTGTTTGACAGGAATTCTCATTGCCTTACAGAGATAATATTGATGAGTGATTGGCTATTCAGTTTTAAAATGTAAGGTATGAGTTACAGTGTCTAGTATATGGTATTTTATGGCTACTTGGTATCAGTCCAGAGCCAACACAGCAAGTGGCTATGTTGTTTAGCTCAAAGGGTGAGAGACATGACTGCTGACACATTTTAAACGCCTCTCTGGGCCTGATAATTTAATGAGACTCATATTCTTCAAAATAAAAGTTTCTTTTCCCTTTTAATGCGAACAGTATTTTGTTTGTCAAAATATACTGGGGAGAAGTGGAACAATTTAATGTGCTCTGGGAAATTATGAAGAAAAATTAAGATATATACACGTAGTATGAGTATTCTTTATGTGTTTATGAATTTCATTTTTGTAAAACAGGCTCTCACGTTTCTTCCCAGATAACACAGATAAATACAGGGGTTTGGTGTGTTTGTTTTCCTTTAACCATTCTGTATTTGGGGATGTCTTTTCCAAAAATACAGATTTTAGTGCAGTGTAAAGAACATAGGTCATTTAGGGAATTACAAACATATTTCTTAAGGCTTGGTTTGGTTCCGTGCATTCAGTAAATACTTGTTGAGTGCCTATTATAAGCAAGACACTGCTTGAATGTTATTTTTTTGTGGCTGTTTTATACTCTTTGAGAAAAGAGGTGGTGTCAGGATTTGTTTGTTGCTCAACAACTAATTGTAGAATATATTAGTCTCTTGAATTATGGACTTTCACTGCATGGAATAATGATATAAACTAATTTTTTAGTGCAAAATAATTTGTAATTTGCAAAATACTTGCTTATACTTAAAATCAATTTTAGTCTCTTAACAATTGTATAGGCAAGGGAGATAGGTTTAGTTTACATATGAGAAAATTGGAATTTGACAGCCTAAATGCCCTGCTCAGCATCACAGTATTTAGAGCCAGGATTTACCTTACATTTTCTAATTTAAAAATGTAAATGAGAAATCTGATGTGTGGTCCTAAATGTATAAAATCAACTAAAACATTAAAAAGAATCTTACTCTGTTACTACCTTGTGTGATTTTGGCCTAATTTGGTCTGTTTGAGTCTGTGAAATATAGGCATTGGATTAGACATTTTTAGCTGAAAGCCTGTAATTGGGTGATTTCAGGCGCCTAGATTTAAAACAGCACTTCAAGTATTTCCTCGCTTACTTATGATCAATTACAAGAAATCATTAGCTTTTATTTCATTTTATAGCTGTTTATACTTTACTTGGTTGAGAAATGTTTCAGAACTTAATGAGAATGACATCACATTTTGAAACGACTCTAGAAATGGAGAGGAAGTAATTTAATTAATGACCAATTTTTTTTGTTTGTTTTTGGTTTTTTTTTGAGGCAGAGTCTCACTCTGTCACCCAGGCTGGAGTGCAGTGGCACAATCTTGGCTCACTACAAGCTCCCCGCCCCCCCATTTCAAGCAATTCTCCCACCTCAGCCTCTCAAGTAGCTGGGATTACAGGCATGCAGCACAAAGCCCAGCTAATTTTTGTATTTCTTAGTAGAGATGGGATTTCACCATGTTGGCTGGGCTGATCTTGAACTTCTGACCTCAAGTAATCCACCTGTCTCAGTTTCCCAAAGTGCTAGGATTACAGGCATGAGCCACTGTGTCTGGCTGACCAATTGGTTTTTGATCGTCCTGAGATATGCCAAGTTTATTATCTAAGTATTTACTTATTTTCTTATCCTCAAAAAGAGGTGAAAGATATTTTTCAGGACATGTCATTGAATGTTTGTTTGCTTAAGACTTTCTCAGAACTATCAAGATTTTAAACTTTTAAAATATGAAATTGAAAGGCACAGGATGGGAGAAAAAAGAGTCCAGTCCAGAATGAGGAGCTCATATCTATGGAAATTATAGCTGCTTTTTGCAAACTTAGCAGCTAAGAAAGCAGTGTTGCTTTTTTGCTTCCTGGCTATGGTTGCAGTTCCCTTTATTTGCCGGAAACCATGACCAGCTATTTAAGAGCTTTCTGCAAGGCTGATGTGGCCAATCTGACTTCATTACCTGTGTGGCCCAGGTGGGATCAGACACCTTGACAGTTAAGTTTTGGCTCACTGCTACCTTCCAGTCCCAAGCAGATCATTTCACAAACAATGTGGGGCTGTCGGTGGGTCAATGAATATTTATTAAGCCCATCTGGAACTTCACATTTTATCTTAATATATGAAAATCCAGATTTGGGAAACCAAATTAGACTTGTCTTTCAAGGGTGTGCTTTTTATTTTTTCACCTACTTATACTGTGCTTGTACTTGAACCGTCTCAGAGTTGAGGCTTCGAACAATTCTGTGGGACACTATTCATGTAGAAGTCAACGTAGATAGTGCCCTGGAATGCTGCATGTAGTAGTCTCATTTATAATAATGTATACTGCTTTTAATAAATACAAAGTTGATACAAAAAGGTATACAAAGTATACAGAAGATAAGAATACCAGCTAGTGACTTGGGTGGCTTATCTTCTCAGAGGTATTCCTTCCTTGTCTTGATAGGTTTACAACATATGTTTGCATCCTTGTCACCCTAAATAATGAGTTTCGAATGTATGATTATTTGATCCCAAAGCTTGAGGATGGCCATTCTGGAGCTTAGATTCAAGTTGCCTTGAGTATACACTCTGATTAGCAGCAGTTACAAGGTTTTTTTTTTTTTTTTTTTTTTTTGTTGTTGTTGTTTTTTCTCCTTTAGATAGAGTCTTGCTCTGTCGCCCAAGCTAGAGTGCAGTGACGCAATCTTGGCTCACTGCAACCTCCGTCTCCCAGATTCAAGCAATTCCCCTGCCTCGGACTCCTGAGCAGCTGGTATTACAAGCGCACTCCACTACGCCTGGCTAATTTTTGTATTTTAGTAGAGACGGGGTTTCACCATGTTGGCCAGTCTGGTCTCAAACTCCTGACCTCAAGTGATCCACCCGCCACGGCCTCACAAAGTGCTGGGTTACAGACATGAGCCACCATGCTGGCCTACACGTGGGTTTTTAAGGAAAAAAGAAAAGGCAGTTCCTAAGTTGTTTAATAAGAATTTAGATTAAAATAAACTATTGATTGGCTACACGTTTTTCTTTGTATCATAAATTGCAGGAAGATAAGGGGTGAGGCAGTGAGTCTGGAACAAAATGCCTTTAAGTAATTGCTCCCAGGCACGGGTGTGGGGGTGTGACTGAAGTCCAATACTCTGGGGCCTGATAAATTTTACATACCTCACATAGCTGGTCAGCTCAGAGCTATTTTTCTTTTCTCACCTCAATCAATATATTGTTTAGTGTAGGGGAGTGAAACCTTTCCAGGTTTCTTGGCTGGGCTACAAATTAAATTGACATAAGACAATTAAGAGCAAAACCATTTTTCTCTTGTTTAATTGCATATGTTCAAAACAAAACAGAAAAGAAGTGTCAGATTTTTGAAGTTTATATAGCACCCTGAGATACTGAAAGGAATAGGGGCTGAGGCTTCTAAGGGGTTCTGGCCGTGTAAGTTCTGGGAGGGTAAGGGGAGGAAATGCATGGTGAATAAAGGCTGTCTTGTTATGCAGTTAATCTCTCAGGTAATAAAAGCTGTCTCAGAGTAGCCATCTTCCTTATACAAATACTTTACTAATGTAGATTTCCTTTATAGATATAAATTTTTTTTACAAAATAACATTTCAGAGCTAGTAATGTGTCTGCAGTTTCTGAGAATTATTATCTTGAAATATAACAAAGAAGTATATTTTGGGGTGGCATATTGTAGTTCCCTATAGTCATATTTTAGGGTAGTATGTCCTGAGTCTCAATATTAGTTTTGAAGTTTTCCCTACCTTTTTATTGTAACTTTTTAACAATATAAAAATGTTAAAAGGTTAGGACAATGATCATCAGTATACCTAGAACTTAACTGTTATTAAGAGATTGCTAAGTTTGCTTTATCTTGCCATATATACATAGTTGGCCCTCCATATCTATGGGTCATGGCTCACAGCAGGCTCAACCTCCCAAGCTCAAGTGATCCTCCCACCTCAGCCTCCCGAGTACCTGGGACCACAGGCATGCACCACCATGCCCAGATAATTTTTAAATATTTTTGTAGCGATGGGGTCTCCCTATGTTGTCCAGACTGGTCTCAAACTCCTTGGCTCAAGCAATCCTTCTGCCTTGGCCTCCCAAAGTGCTCCCAAAGGTGAAGCATAGGACGTGAAAACCCTCAATGCATATCATCCAAGAGGTGGCCAAAATCAGTCCGTTTTTAGGAAAGGGATGCATTGTGAAATTGGTAAGCTGTCATATCAAAATTGCAAAGAGGAAGAGTCCAGTAGCAGCCTCAGATGATTGGCTAAAGGTGATAAAAGAAAGGGTACTCTGTTTCTTGTTTTCTAGAGCTGGTTTCTGCTTACTCCTTCAGAAAGAATTCTGGCTAAAGGTTAATGAGGAAGGGGCATACTGAGGCATGTCCAACCTCCTGTTCCATCATGGCTGGAACTCAGTTTCTGAAGTTTCTCTGGTGTCCCTTTGGCCAAGAAGGGGTTTGTTCAGTCAGCTGGGGGGCTTAGGCTTTTATTTTTATTTGTCAATTATTTATAATACCTAATACAATGTAAATTCTACATAAATAGTTGCATACTGTTGTTGTACAATATAGTATGCTGTATTGTTTACAGAATAATGACAAGAAAAAACTCTACATGTTTAATACAGATTCAACCATCTTTTTTTTCCCTTTGAATATTTTTCATCTGAGGCTGGTTAAATTCGTGAATATGGAACCCACAAATGTGAGGGGGCCAACCGTCCTTATTTTTTGCTCTAAATAAATGCAAGGCAGAAAAGCTAGAGGCATTATTTATCTTAGCCCTGAAAAAGTGATATACCTGTGAGGACCAATCATTAATAAGATCCCAGGTAAAAAACAAGTTTGGGATGACAGTAATCATTCAGATTTTGAGTGAAACTCCTTAATTTTCTCCGTTCTTTTGTGTAATTCCATGGATTTTTTTTGCTTCTAGTGATCTTTATTCTTCATTTGGAATTTAAGACTTACATACATGAAACCATACAAAGTAGTATGATCTTAATGTATAATAGAATGGGATATCACTGGAGAAAGATCAGAAGGAGCCAAACATTTAGGAAAGTCTTAAAATGGGACTTAAAATTAAGTAAGATTTGAATATTGTAGATAGCATCTTAGGAATGGCAAAAAATAGAGCAGCAATATTGTAGCTTGGAAGACTTGGCCCGATTCCATTTGGGGATAGAGAGATGACAGCCATAATTCCCTCAGCACATACTCACCAAGCTCCTGGTTGCAGGAATGGCCATGGTGGGTGAGACTGCTGGGTGAACAGGCAATCAAAACATGTCATACAAATGTTGGCATGCAAAGAGCTGCACAAAATGGGCTGAGGAGCTCCATTAGCTTCTGATTGCTGCTAAAACAAATCCCTAAAAACTTAGTGTCTTAAAACAATATAACCTTACCTTATGGTTCTGGAGGTCAGAACTCTGAAATGGCTATCCCTAGGCTAAAGTGAAGATGTCCTGGTAGGACCGTGTTCCTTCTGCAGGCTGTAGGGGAAAATCTGTTTTCTTGCCTTTTCTAGCTTCTAGAGGCTAACTGCATACCTTGGCTGGTCGCCCCTTACTCCTTGCTCAAAACCAGCATCACTGTGCCGCTGCTTCTGTCATCTCTTCTCTGACTCTGACCCTCCAGTCTCCCACTTATAAGGACCCTTGTGATTATATTAGACTCACCTGTATAATCCAGGATAAGCTCACCACCTCAAGATCAGTTGATTAGCAAATTTAATCCTGTCCACTTCCTTAATTTTCCCTTGCATTGTATCAACATCTTCACATGTTCTGGGATTAAGACGTGAATATCTTGGTCGGGGGAGTGGGTAGGGAAGCATATTTTGCCCATGACAGGCTCCCTGAAGAAGAGTTTTCTAGAAAATTACATCTAGGTCGATACCTTAAAGATAAATAGCACCAATCAGGCAAAGCCAGGCTCAAAGCGGAAGAGCGTAAGTTATAAATAGGGGAATACTGTAGCACAATATTGAGAGGCTAAGACTGTTCACACTCTGGGGAGCACAGAAACTTTAGTTCTGCAGAGCCTGGAGTGGCTGGATGGGTGTGGCCAAAGCCCTGGCTGGAGAGTAAGAGGAGGCTGGGTTTATACCCTGTGATGAGGAGGTAGGTGGATGATGTAATCAGATTTGCGTTTTACTCAGGCATTGTATGTTATGCTGAGACACATTTGTTTTTCTCTTATCCAGGCGTTGAGATCCACCACAAAGTGTAACTCCTGATTGGATTACTAAGGTGGTTCTCTGAACCAACCAGTCACCTCCTTCCTTCAGTGGGGAATAGAACAGGGCTGCAGAGAAAGATTTGGGGACCAGTTTTTCCCTTTGCAGTTCAAATTTAAACAAATAAGGAGGTTTTATCAATTACAATTAATTAGTGTAGGATAGGACCACAGAGCTGATGAATGAGGTAACCAGATTTCTGTTTATAAAATACAGTGTTATGGGAGCAATGGCTCATACCTGTAATCCCAGCACTTTGGAAGGCCAAGGTGGGAGGATCGCTTGAGACCAGCCTGGGCAACATAGGGAGACCCTGTCCCTACAAAAAATAACAAAAAATTAGCTGGGTGTGGTGGCTCCAGCTGTAGTCTCGGCTACTTGGGTGGCTGAGGTGAGAGGATCGCTTGAGCCTGGGAGGGTGAGGTTATAGTGAGCCGTGATAGTGCACTGCACTCCAACCTGGGTGACCATGTCTCGAAAGAAACAAACAAAACAGTGTTACTAAGTCCCTTGACCATTCTCTATCTTTATAGAGGTCTTGAGCCTCCTCACTCTTGGTTCACCAAACTGCTGACTCACTAGGAAGTAAGTCAGTTTAGTCCTTCTCCCCAGCACAGATAGAAAGCAGTTCCTTTTCTTCACTTCCACTCCTGGGAGAAAGAGAAGAAATCCATGCTTACATGAAAATCATGAAGAAACAGACAGAAAATGCTGAAATCAGGAACACAGCCTCATGTTCTTTCAAGTAAAACTCTTCAGTTTCAAGATTTTTAAAAGGCTGCCTCCTTTCAGGTGTGGAGCTCTATGTCTCTGTGAGTTTCCTTTGGCTTAATTGCAAATCTTAATGCTGAACTGAGCTACAAGGATCGTTGTGCACATCGAGGGACCCTTGACGGAAGAGCTGACCCTGGTTTTCTAACTCACTTTTTAAGGGGCCAGTAGTGAAAGAGACAAAAGTGTGAGTGATTTAATATATTATCCTTTGTTTTATTTTTAAACCACTACTTTACCTTCATTTGTTTAGAGACTTCCTTTTGGAGCCATCATCTATTTTTAAAATTTTGATTCTTGTTTTAATTAATTTATTTTGAGGTGGGATCTTGCTATGTTGCCCAGGACTTCTGGGTTCAAGAGGCCCTCCTACTTCAGCTTCCTGAATAGCTGGAAATAGCTGCTTGCCACTGCACCCAGCTATTTTTTACTTTAACTGACATAATAGTGGTACATATTTATGGAGTACAGTGTCATATCTTGAAGCCTGTGTACAGTGTGTAATGATGGAATCATCCTCTTGATGAACTGTATCCTTTGTTCCCTGAGCCACATGTCCTTGTTCTTGTCCTTTCTGTCCCCAGTATTGGAAAGCACCTCAGTTCTCTTTCCTGGACTGCTCTTTAAGAGTCCCCATGAACTATAAATGACATTCACTAAATTGGACACACTTAAAGTGCTATCCTAGCTCAAGATGTTATAACGAAAATACTATAGCCTAAACAACAGGAATTTATGTCTTATAAATCTGGAGGCTGGATGTTCAAGATCAACATGCTGGCCAATTTGGTTCCTGCTGAGAGCCCTTTGCAAACTGACACCTTGCTGTGTCCTCACGTGGTAGAGAGATTATCTCTTGTGCCTCTTCATAAGGGCACTAAACCCATTCATGAGTCTCCACCCTAACTGACTTCATAATCTTACAAAGGTTACCTCCACATAACATTACATTGGAAAGTTGCACTTCATTGTATAATTTGTTTTTTGGCAGGGACAGAAACATTCAGTCCATAGCAAATATAATTTGGCAAATTTTGACATGTATATATATATGTATATATGCCTATGACTATGAAGCCATCATACAGTCAAGATAATGAGCTAATCTATCACCACTAAAACTTTTCCCCTTTTTGTAGTTCTTCTTTCATCCCTAGACACCTACTAATCTGCTTTCTGGCACCATAGATGAGTTTGCATTTTCTAGAATTTTATTTAAATGGAATAATATAATACATGTGTGTATATATGTACATATACATGTATACATATATATACATATTTTATGTACATTTTGTCTGGCACATTTTACTCAGCATAATTATTTTGAGATTCATCCATGTATCAATTGCTCACTTATTTTTATCACAAGAGAATATTTCACTGTGTGGAAGTAACATAATTTGTCAATTTCCCTGTTGGCTATTTGAGTTGTCCCTAGTTTGGAGCCATTGCTAGTAAAGCTACCATGAACATTTGTGCACAAGTCTTTGCTTGTATCTATACTTCCATTATCTTGGATGAATACCTAGGAGTGAAATGGCCAGTTCAGTTGTTGGTTGTATATGTAATTTTTTAAAAAACTGTGATACTGTTTTCCAAAGTGGTTGTACTATTTTACATTCTCACCAGCAGTGTGCAAGCCTTTCAGTTCCTCCACATTTTCTCCAAAACTTGGTGTGTTCAGTTTTAAAATTTTACCCATTCTAATAGATGTATAGTAGAATCACACTGTGATTTTGACTTGCATTCCCTTAATGACTAATAATGTTGAACATATTTTCGTGTATTTATTTACCATCTGTGTATTGCCCCTGAAATGTCTGCCCAAATATTTTGTTCATTTATTGAGTTGTTCTTTGTTGAATTTTGAGAGTTCGTTATGTATTCCAGATTACAAGTCCTTTATTAGATATGTGATTTGAAAGTGTCTTTAATTCTGTGACTTGTCTTCTCATTCTCTTAACAGTGTCTTTTGAAAAAAGAAAATTCTAATTTTGATGAAGTTATATTTATCATTTTTTTGGTGGATAATAATTTTATCAAACTAAGAAATCTTTGCCTAACCAAGGTCCCAGAAAGTTTATGGAAGATTTATAGCTTTATATAAATGTCTGTGATCTGTTTTGACTTAATTTTTATCTGTGGTGTGAGGTATGGATCAAGGTTCTTTGTTAAAATTGTGTCAGTACTGTCTGTTGAGTTACCTTTGCAACTTTGTTGTTAATCCATTGACCATATGTATGTAGATTTATTTCTGGACTATTCTTTTCCATAGATCATTTTGTCTATTATGTCAGTACCACATTGTCTTGATTACAGTAGCTTTATAAGAACTCTTGAAAACAGGTAATGTAAGTCCTTTAACTTTATTTTTTTTCCAAACTTGTTTGACTCTTCTATGTTCTTTGCATTTTCATAGAAATTTTAGAAAATTTTCTCCAAAAAAGCCTTCTGAGATGTTTACACAAGAAGGTGATGTTCAGCAAGGCTTGCAGCAGTGAATGAGAATGGAAATGAAGGGAGGCTGGGCACAGTGGCTCACACCTGTAATCCCAGCACTTTGGGAGGTCAAGGCAGATGGATTGCTTGAGCCCAGGAGTTCAAGACCAGCCTGGGAAACGTGGCGATACACCATTTCTATGAAAAATGCCAAAAACATTAGCCAGGTGTAGTGGTGCATGCCTTTAGTCCCAGCTACTCAGGAGGCTAAGGTGGGAGGATGGTTTGAGCCCAGGAGTCTGAGGTTGCCATGAGCCAAGATCATGCCACTGCACTCCAGCCTGGGAGACAGAGTAAGACCCTGTCTCAAAAAAAAAAAAAAAAAAAAAAAGGCAAAAGAAAAAGAAATGGAGGGAAAGACAAATGACAGACTTGGTGCCGACTGAATGTGTTGGTTAAAGGAGGCAGATGTCAAGTGTTAAGGTGATGTCTAAGTTTCTGACCTGAGTAATTGGTTAACTGGATTGGTGGTGGTATCTTCTCCAAAGAAGGAATTATAGAAGGAGGCAGCATTTTGATGTGGAAGAGAGAGAAATCCGTTGCCTATGTTGAATTTCAGATGATGCCAGTGGAAAACCAGCTGGAGATGGCATGTTGGAAGCCGGAGACATAAGTTTACAGGGAGTCATCGGTGTACGGGGTCCGTGAGAGATCACATGGTGGTGGGAGAACACAGGCCCAAGATAGAAAGTTGAAGATCGTTGTCTTTAAATTATGAGCTTGAGAAGAAGCAGCTACGAATTTTTAGGTTCTTGTAAACATTTTAAATACCTTCATTCAGGTATGGTGGCTCACCCCTGTAATCCCAGCACCTTGGGAGGTCAAGTCGGGTGGATCACCTGAGGTCAGGAGTTTGAGACTAGCCTGGCCAACATGGCGAAACCTCATCTCTACTAAAAATACAAAAATGAGCTGGGCCTGGTGGGACTTACCTGTAATCCCAGCTACATGGGAGGCTGAGGCAGGAGAATCGCTGGAACCTGGGAGGTGGAGGCTGCAGTGAGCTGAGATTGTACCACTGTACTCCAGTCTGGGTGGCAGAGAGAGACTCCATCTCAAATAAATAAATAAATAAAATAAAATACCTTCATTCAACGTGCACAATGCTGCATAGCTCTATTTGATCATTAAAAGTATTATAGTACTTCCTTCTTTTCCCTGACCTCCATTCACACTTTTATTTTCCTTTTCAAGTCTGGCAGCTTTGTAACAAAGTCTATACATTAAATACAGTAAAACAAGGGCCCTGTTACTCATTCTCATAATTGAGTAACATTGCTCCAAAATGCCACTATTTGGAAATTATCTTGTATTCTTTAATTACTAGAATGAAATAGACTCCTAGTCCAATTTAAGTTTTTATTTTGTGTTTCTCTAAAGGGTATAAAATAGAAACCAGAAGCTTAAATAATGTAAATAAAAGCAGGGCAGCCTTGTTGAGGGTGGGGAGGGTAGGGTTGCAGCATGTCACCATTATTGCCAAGTGGGCTTTAAAGTGGCTTGCAGAGAACTTTAGTATTTTGAGGAGCACAATTTGAATGCTAGTCTGGATGGTTTTAATATTTTATAAATAAGGAAACCAAGGCCTGAGTTTCCTTCAGATTAAGTGATTTGCCGTTTGTCTTGCTGCTAGTTAGAGTAGAGGTAGAATTAGGGCTGGTAACTCCTGATTCCTAGTCTCATGCTCTTTTTGTAGGATAGTGATACTGCCCTAGAGAACCACTTCCATTAGTCACCATCCCCACTACCCCTCACACCACCCCTGTCAATACTCTGGGTTATTAAAGATGAAAAGAAAGTGGCAGGGAAAAGGAAAAACAAAGCAAAACAAAACTGATGTGTTTCCCTTGTTCCAGATGTCCAAGCTCTGCGGCTTATCAGGCTGACAGCAGGTGGCCTGCCATTTTCTGATGGGATGTTCTGTCTGGTTGTTTATTAGTTACCATCTCTGTATTTAAGCAGCTTCGGGGCCAACTGACTCTTGGTGTCACAGTGGGAATCTGACATTTCTATTTCTCATTTGTCATTTAGGGTACATTGACACATTTAATTTCGTAATTGTATACTTAAAAAGTGAGTAAACTAAAGTTTATTAGTGCTTTATTAAAACTGAAAATACTCCCAAAGGCTAACATTATATTTGGTGAGCCTCCTAATGAGGAATTAGAAGACTCTATTCAATCATAATGTTATCTTACTGTTTATTTGAATTTACTAAGTCCTTGGCACTGTACTAAATGCTTCATTTTAGGGATGAAGAAACAGTTCAAAGGGGTGATGACATTTGCCGATGTTTTGGAGCTAATAAGGGCAGAGTTTGGATTGCACATCCTCAACATTCTGAATTGTTGGGCGCTTTTATTCCTAGGATTATTTCAGGCTGTATATCCTGCTCAGTGCTCTGTCTATTTGTGTTTGCCTCCAGGGAATATTCTTTTTCCTCTATCCTAGTTCAACGCCCTCACTCCAGTTTCCTCCCCTGTAAGCCATTCTCCCAAGGTGTCTGTGTGTTTACCACTCATAACTGAAGGTTGCCAGGATAGGATGGAAAGGGTAGGGCCTGAGTGGGGAGAGGTTGTAGAAGAGGAAAGAACATGGCAGTGGAGACTTATGGCAGAATGAGCAACTTTAAAACTGAGCATTAGATGACATTTCTGTTTTGAAAACTGCATTGACCACCCTATCCCTGGAAATTCTGCAGTGGCTACCTTTGTCTAAAGGCCTAGAGCTCCCTGCCATCTCCAGCATCCTCACGTAGCTCCTGTACATGCACTCAGTAGTCAGTCTGTGTTTTAAATAACTTCTTTAAAAACATCATCACCAAATGCTGTTGATCATAGTTTACCTACCAGTAAAATAGAGATGAGGTCCATTTGACCTGCTTCAATTGGGATTCTCTCTCGAGGATCTAATAAAAATGATGGAAGTTGAAATGTTTAAAAATATATGTGAACTGCTATGCTCATGTAAGATATTACTCTTATTTTTGATGCTTTAATTGAAATCAAATTTAAAAAAGGACTCTTAACAGCCGATCAGAATCTACATGGAACTAACACCGGGATCTCCCAGGTAAGTGGCAAAACAATACGTATCTGTTTTAGGGGTATATTTCTGATTTAGAAAATATGGGAGCTTCTTTTGTTTAAAGTTATCCTTCATATTATTAATAGTAGATTTTAGCAAAGATAATCAAACTTTCCTAACAAAGAAGTATAGCAGTGCTAAGATATTCAAGATAAATTAATAGCTGTTTCTTTGTTTCAGATTATGTAACTGAGATGTGACACCCTGAGCAATAAATGAATATATTGGCAAGCATGTGCTTTTCTAAACATGATTTTGTGAAGTAATTTGTCTTTTTAATTTTAGGAAACAGATATTGATGACAGATATGGAGATTTGGATTCCAGAACAGATTCTGATATTCCGGAAATTCCAGCATCCTCAGATAGAACCCCTGAGATTCTCAAGAAAGCTCTATCTGGTTTATCTTCCAGGTATGATTGGATGAAGATGCGTACATCTTAGTGCACAAGATAGGCTTTGAGGTTATCCTTGTCCATGTAAGAAATTTGGCTTTTTGTAAGTTTTCCAGCTATGGTATTAGGTGGTCAGAGAGGCCACCTAATATCTGAGGTATAGTTCTATGTATTTAATGTGTATCCACCCTTAAAACTTTGTGAAGTACAAGAAAACCAAGGCTGAGAGGTTAATTGTTGAAGGCTACAGAGCTAGTAAGATACAGACCAGGGATTCTTGCCTTGGGCTGTCAGATTCTGAAGTCTATGATCTATTTACCACGTCACGTTGCTTTTTCTGGTATTAGAACACCTAATAAAGAAAATTCCGTAGTCTCTCTTCCCTATTTTTCAAATGCCAGACAGAAATAGGTATTTTTTTCTTTTTTCTTTTCTTTCTTTCTTTTTTAAATAAGACGGGGTTTCACCACATTGCCCAGGCTGGTCTTGAATTCCTGGGCTCAAGCAGTCTCTGCGCACTTTGGCCACCCAAAGTGCTGGGATTACAGGTGTAAGCCATGGCACCAGGCCAGTATTTTTTTTTTTCTTTTAACTGAGTTTAAGATTATTGTCTAAAACTCCACAACCTATTACCATTTTATACTTGTGCAACATTTAAAAATGTTTAATGACCACAAAATTTCAGCTAATTATATTACCCTTCATTGTATACTTTAGTAATATGAATTATAAAATTTATAAAAGCAAAATAAACCTAAGCTTTTGTCCAGATTAATGTATGAAATGTTACACATTGATATAGAAAGAACAATGTTTCCCCAACTTTTTGACACTTTGACACAGTAAGAGATATGTTGTATACCACATTTCAAGACACACAAATGTATATTTTAACTGCTGCAAAAATGTTATGAAACAGTTCTTCCCATTAGTGTGATACCCTCTGATTTCTTTTCTGTTTGATGCTGTTCTATGTTATTGAACAAAAAATGCTACATGTAACTTACTCAATGGATTTACTACCCTTGGGTCACAGCCTGCAGTCTGAAAACCACTAGTTTAGATGTATCTAGTAAATGTAATATGAATTTTTCTTTTTTTTACTTTGTAAGGGATAACCATATTAGAATACATTGGTTAAAAGCAACATTTTCATACTTTTTAACCAATAGAACATATATTTGATCTGCTATTAAAAGCATGATTATTTTAATAGTTCTTGTTCCCAGTTGTTTTCATGACCTAATTCACAGATGTAACTTTGTGTTAAAATCTCGTCAAGTCTATCTCAGACCTGAAATTTTGTGTAGTTGATGTTCTATAAGAATGATGCCAGATTTGTATGTGTCATTCATAAGATCTTCCTTAATCATGAAGTTTTTTTTTTCTGATATAAAGTAACAATAGCAAATACTAGCAGCTAATATTTATTTAGCATTTACTATGTACTAGCATTGCTTCAGGCACTTTATATGTGTTAACTAATACTCTCACGGCAACCTCATAACACAAGTATATAAACGTAGACAGATATTATATATCAAGGGTCATGTAGCTAGTAAGTTATGGAACCACATTCTGAACCTAAGAACTGTGGCTTCAATGCCTGTGTTCTTATCTATGCTATTTATGAGTGAATTGGTTTTACAAAATGAACAGTAGAGAGTATAATGGTTTCAATCTTCTCAAGAAACGTTTCTGCAAAGATTACACGAATGTTTTACATGTAATCTGTTTTATACATTTTTATCCTGTTTTTAGTCTAATATTGAAAACAGACTGTCTTGACAGTTAATAAGGATATCTAGGAATTGAACTCAGCTCTGCACCAAGCAGACCTAATAGACATCTACAGAACTCTCCACCCCAAATCAACAGAATATACATTCTTCTTAGCACCACATCACACTTCTTCCAAAATTGACTACATAGTTGGAAGTAAAGTAAAAACTCCTTAGCAAATGTAAAAGAACAGAAATTATAACAAACTGTCTCTCAGACCATAGTGCAATCAAACTAGAACTCAGGATTAAGAAACTCACTCAAAACCGCTCAACTGCATGGAAACTGAACAACCTGCTCCTGAATGACTACTGGGTACATAATGAAATGAAGGCAGAAATAAAGATGTTCTTTGAAACCAGTGAGAACAAAGACAGATGTTCTTTGAAACCAGTGAGAACAAAGACACAGCATACCAGAATCTCTGGGACACGTTAAAAACAGTGTGTTGAGGGAAATTTATACACTAAATGCCCACAAGAGAAAGCAGGAAAGATCTAAAATTGACACCCTGACATCACAATTAAAAGAACTAGAGAAGCAAGAGCAAACACATTCAAAAGCTAGCAGAAGGCAAGAAATAACTAAGATCAGAGCAGAACTGAAGGAAATAGAGACACAAAAAACCCTTCAAAAAATCAATGAATCCAGGAGCTAGTTTTTTGAAAAGATCAACAAAATTGATAGACCGCTAGCAAGACTAATAAAGAAGAAAAGAGAGAAGAATCGAATAGACACAATAAAAAATGATAAAGGGGATATCACCACTGATCCCACAGAAATACAAACTACCATCAGAGAATACTATAAACACCTCTATGCAAATAAAACAGAAAATGTAGAAGAAATGGATACATTCCTGGACACTTACACCCTCCCAAGTCTAAACCAGGAAGAAGTTGAATCCCTGAATAGACTAATAACAGTTTCTGAAATTGAGGCAATAATTAATAGTCTACCAACCAAAAAAAGTCCAGGACCAGATGGATTCACAGCCGAATTCTACCAGAGGTACAAGGAGGAGCTGGTACCATTCCTTCTGAAACTACTCCAATCAATAGAAAAAGAGGGAATCCTCCCTAATTCATTTTATGAGACCAACATTATCCTGATACCAAAGCCTGGCAGAGACACAACAAAAAAAGAGAATTTTAGACCAATATCCCTGGTAAACATCGATGCAAAGATCCTCAATAAAATACTGGCAAACTGAATCCAGCAGCACATCAAAAAGCTTGTCCACCATGATCAAGTGGGCTTCATCCCTGGGATGCAAGGCTGGTTCAACATATGCAAATCAATAAATGTAATCCAGCATATAAACAGAACCAAAGACAAAAACCACATGAGTATCTCAACAGATGCAGAAAAGGCCTTTGACAAAATTCAACAGCCCTTCATGCTAAAAACGCTCAATAAATTTGGTTTGATGGGACATATCTCAAAATAATAAGAGCTGTTTATGACAAACCCACAGCCAATATCGTACTGAATGGGCAAAAACTGAAAGCATTCCCTTTGAAAACTGGCACAAGACAGGATGCCCTCTCTCACCACTCTTATTCAACATAGTGTTAGAAGTTCTGGCCAGGGCAATCAGGCAAGAGAAAGAAATAAAGGATAGTCAATCAGGAAAAGAGGAAATCAAATTGTCTCTGTTTGCAGATGACATGATTGTATATTTAGAAAACCCCATCATCTCAGCCCAAAATCTCCTTAAGCTGA
>NW_012115156.1:6707357-6726164 GCF_000951035.1 Colobus angolensis palliatus
ACAATAGCAAAGACTTGGAACCAACCCAAATGTCCATCAATGATAGACTGGATTAAGAAAATGTGGCACATATACACCATGGAGTACTATGCAGCCACAAAAAAGGATGAGTTCATGTCCTTTGTAGGGACATGGATGAAGCTAGAAACCATCATTCTGAGCAAAATATCACAAGGACAGAAAGCCAAACACCACATGTTCTCACTCATGGTGAGAGTGAGAATTGAACAATAAGAACACTTGGACACAGGGTGGGGAACATCACAACTGGGGTCTGCGTGGGGTGGGGGATGTCAGGGAGGGATAGCATTAGGAGATATACCTAATGTAAATGACTAGTTAACGGGTGTAACACATCAACATGGCACATGTATACATATGTAACAAACCTTCACGTTGTGCACATGTACCCTAGAACTTAAGGTATAATAATAATAATAAAAAAAAGAAAACAGACTGTCCTGCAAAGACTTAGAATTTGTAGGTACATAGGATTAAAAATAGTAATTACATAAGAAATGTACGTTACTTGTGGGGGAAAAAATCCTGTAATTCTCCTACCAAGACATTAATATTTAGAATACTTTGGTGTTTACTCTTTGAGGCTTTTTTTTTGTGCAGTATGTGTGTGTGTGTGTATGTGTGTGTGTGTGTGGATGTGTGTAAGGCAAAAATGAGATTATACTGTTTTCTACCTTACTGTTTTCATTTTCATTCCATAGTGTTATTAGGAACAACATTTTATGTAGGATCCTAAATATATTTCAGAAACATTTTAATGTCTATGACATATTTTGTTGTATGGCTGTAGTCTAGTTTATCCAACTGATCACCTATTGCTGGGCATTTAGTTTATTACTAAATGTTCACAGTTAAAAATACCTCTACATTAAACATTTTTCTTTGTAGCTCACTTTGGTTTAACATCCATCAATTATTTCCTTAGGATAAAGTCCTAAAGGGAAATCGCTTGGTCAAGGTTTATGCCCTCCCCTTACTTTTTTTTTAAAACAGGATTTTCCTCTATTGCCTAGACTGGAGTGCAGTGGCGCAGTCTCAACTCCCTGCAACCTCTACCTCTCAGGCTCAAGCAATCCTCCTACCTCAGCCACCCAAGTAACTGGGACTACAGGCGTGAGCCACCATGCCTGGTTAATTTTTGTATTTTTTATAGAGACAGGATTTTGCCTTGGCTTGTGGTCCTTTATTTACCTCTGACTAGATTTGTGACCTAGCCCAGTTTCCTAATCCATCCATTAATCTGCAAACACTTGTATCTGTACAACTACATGGAGCCTTTCAGCCATAGCATTTTTGACTCTACACTCATTTTCAGTTCTCCCCTATGCTCAAGCTCTCATGAGAAGTTTATGCCTACATAGTTTGTTAATAGAGGGAAATAAAGTTGAATGAGTGCAATTTGACTACCTTATAAAGAAATTGGAAACTGGAAAAAAATACATGTTGTTGGTATGTTGGTATTTTAGATCTTGTGTGCAGAAATGATATGATAAAAGGAGTAGTTGAAAAGAGTGTTTGTTGGAAGTGTTTAAATTATATTGGAGAGTGGTTGAAAGCAAGGAATGTAATCTTTTTTTTTTTTTTTTAAGAGAGTATCTTGCTCTGCCACGCAGGCTGGAGTGCAGTGGCACAATCATGGCTCACTGCACCTTGACCTCCTGTGCTCAAGTGTTCCTCCCAGTTCAGCCCCGACATGCCCTGCCTACTCTCCGCCTCCCCCCTGCCACCGCCCCTCGGTAGCTGGGACCACAGGCAGGCGAGTACTACCACGCCCAACTGATTTTTGCTTTTTTTGTAGAGCTCGGTTTTTACCATGTTGCCCAGGCTGGTCTCAAACTCCAGGGCTGAAGTGATTCTATATCTTATGAAGGCAGCTAATATTTCTGTTCTAAGAAGCGAATGAGGGCTGGGCATGGTGGCTCACACCTGAAATCCCAGCACTTTGGGAGGCCAAGGCAGGAAGATCACTTGAGTCCAGGAGTTAGAGACCAGCCTGAGCAAGATAGTGAGACCCTGTCTCTATTTTTTTTAAAAAAGGAGTGAGGACTTGTGCTTAGAATATACTGCATATATGTTACTAGACTTTAAGTTGAATCAAAATCTCTTGTAACAATTTAAGTGCTACCAGTTGAATTAATAAAAATCAGAAAAGTCCTAAAGAAAAACAGCAACAATTCTAAATATAGATGTCATCATTTGTGTATTAGAGCATTCAGAAATCACCATCCATGTATTTGAATTATTCTGGATTTTTCATACAAGGCTGCCAACAGTTTATATGACATGGTCACACAAGGAGTGATATTTGTATGGCACACTGGGAGTGAAGTGTGAGGCTTGTGGTGGTGGTGGGGTGCGTGAATGCTACTTGGTTTTTGTTTTTGTTGTTTGTTATTATATAAAGTGAAGTAGTGGAATCTTTTTTTTTTTTTTTTTGAGACGGAGTCTCGCTCTGTCGCCTGGGCTGGAGTGCGGTGGCGCGATCTCAGCTCACTGCAAGCTCCGCCTCCCGGGTTCATGCCATTCTCCTGCCTCAGCCTCCCGAGTAGCTGGGACTACAGGCGCCGCCACCACCCCCCGCCAAGTTTTTGGAATTTTTAGTAGAGACAGGGTTTCACCGTGTTAGCCAGGATGGTCTCGATCTCCTGACCTCGTGATCCGCCCGTCTCGGCCTCCCAAAGTGCTGGGATTACAGGCTTGAGCCACCACGCCCGGCCAGTAGTGGAATCTTAAAGTATAGTTAAGGAAAATTCATAAATCTGGCAAATCAATACTGAAACCACAAAAAAAACCTTAAGAACACATTAAATACTAACTTTACGTTTTCTTTGTAGGTGGAAAAACTGGTGGATACGTGGAATTCTCACTCTAACTATGATCTCATTGTTTTTCCTGATCATCTATATGGGATCCTTCATGCTGATGCTTCTTGTAAGTGTTTGACTTTTCCCTGATTATCTCTTGCTTTGTTTTTCAACATTTATATATGATTGAAGTAATTTGAGCATATCATAAAAAATAAGTTAATCCAACACTGAGTCATAGCATATTTAGTTCCTTTAAGTGTCTTTTATTTCATGATGATCTGACTTAATCTTTTCTGTTTGCAAAATGACTATTCAATGTGTTCATTCAGCAGAGACCAAATTTGTGTAACAGGTACATGTCTATGTGTCTGACATTGTGCCAAGCATATTTTATAAAAGATATGACATGAGCCTGAGACCTCGTCTCTACAGAAAATTTTAAAAAATAAGCTAGGTGGTGGTGGTTCATGCCTGTAGTCCCAGCTACCGGGGAGGCTGAGGTGGGAGGATCACTTGAGCCTGGGAGGTCGAGGCTGCTGTGAGCTGTGATTGTACTACTGTACTCCAGCCTGGGCAACAGAGTGAAACCATCTCAAAAAAAAAAAAGACGAATATAACACGTACCATGAACATATGACTATTAGCTAGATCCCTGATTTCAAGGAACTCAGTGTAATGGCAGAAACATACAAGTAACCGTATGAATAAAAGTATGATAAATAAGCAAGATAAGTTCTATGATAGAACATGTTAGGAGTGCACAGTGGAGAAGCACCTAATCCCAGTCTGAGGGAGAGATGAGGAGGGGCTTCCAGAAGAGACAGTACCGAAGCCGAGTCCTGAATACTGGACAGGGAAAGGAATTCCAAAGTGGAGACATCCTGGGCAGGCCAAGGAGGGAGTGAGAGGATGCGGTCCAATGGAAGACCTGCAAGTTGTATGTGTAGAGGGTGTCTTTGTAGGGCACTGGAGAGGCAAGGAAAAACCCATTCTGGGAGTTTTGGATTTTGGTGTGTGTGGGAAGCTCAACAAGTCAGGAAGCCAAATAAGTATTTTAACCCTTCATTCATTCGTGTAACAAATGCTTCCAAGATGCCTGCTATATGCCAGTCGTTACATTAGTTCTATGGATGATACAGTGGTACTGAGAAAAATGTACCTGTCTCTGCCCTCATGGAGCATACTATCTGCACTTTAAAGAGTTGATTATTTACAGTCAGATGCCACCTGATGACATTTTGGTCCGTGATGGACAACTATACGATAGAAATCCTATAAGATTATAATGGAGCCAAAAAATTCCTATTGCCTCGTGATTTTATTCCAATTGCCAACAGTATTCAGTAAAGTAACATGTTGTACAAATTTGTAGCCTAGGACCAATAGGCTATACCATATAGACTAGATGTATAGGAGGCCATACCATCTAGGTTTGTGTAAGTATATTCTATGATGTTGGCACAACAACAAAATTGCCTAACGATGCATTTCTCAGAACATACCCCTGTTGTTAAGCAACACATGACTATATATAATCACAAACTACGATAAGCATTTGAAAAAAAGAATTATACTAAGAGAGCAAAGGCGGAGCTGGGAGCCTTTGCAGAGGCACAGTGCCAAGCATGTGGGCTGCGATCTGAAGGCTAAGTGGGAATCAACGAGGTAAAGGATGGAGTCTCAGGGAGGACCATCACAGGCAGAGGATTCCTGTGTGCAAAAGCCCAGATATTTAAAGCATGAAACATTCGAAGCCCACAAGTGTTGGAACCAAGGAGAAATGCATTTGTTGAATGCACTCATCAAGCACTTAGGCGGTGCTGAGCGTGGTTTGACAGCACACAGCAAGAGCCTGCTCTCTGGGGTGCCCTGTGGCCTTCTTTATTAGTATTATCATCATTATTACTTTTTCTCATTCCTTCTCAGTTAATCTGGGCTCTTCTTATGTTCTCATCTCCTTCATCTCTGGTTTCTCTTGCCCACTGAGAAATGTGTTTATCCATTTTGCCAGTCTCCCTCCATATTCAATTATATTTGTAGCTCATAAGCTTATGAGCCATATGATATGGTTTTCCTTTTATTTTATAAAAGAATAAGTTTTGATGTGAAATTAGACATGATGAAAAAAATTCTATCAGCTCTTGAAGCCACTTAAAGTGGCTTTTATAAGCACCTCAAAGCCTCTTTCACTTCTCCTCTTGTCCTCTCATTAATTTTGCACTTCCTTGGGGAAATCAAGTAATGAAAATGAGAAGAAGTTAATTTCTTTTTCTGCTAATTTGCTAAGATCTGAAAGTGCTTTTTCTCGCAAAGGAAAAATGGATAATAAATAGGATAGACTTAATGTGAGGGCAGAGGAAGCCGAGCTTGAAAGCCAAGTGGGCAGGCATGGGCAATTGTCTGGGTTTGATTCCAGGAAGAGGCCCCCCAGCTCCCAGTCTTCTGTCGCTGAATGTGCCAAGGGCTAAAATGACCACCACTGGCCCTGGGACTTGGACATTTAAGAAGCAAGTGTGTACAGAGCACTTTTCAGTGCTCTGGTGGTGAGTGGGCAGGCTCGAGGAAGAAGGGAGCAAGTGAGAGCAGGGAGTTCCACAAGGCTTTGTGGATGGAGGGACCTTTGAGTATGGCCTTGAGCCGTGTATCAGGGTGGAGGCAGCTCACAGTGTTCCCTGGGTGGCAGAAAAAGGTGCTTTTTCCTGGAGCACAGGGCCGAAAAATAATTAGAGATCAGATTCTGGAGGGCCTTGCAATACTATGTGAAGAAGTTTGAGTTTTATTTGGGAAGCAGTGAGGAGAAGTATTTTGGGATAATTTATTTGGAATTAAGAATTAAGAATTTATTTGGGAGAAGTAAGGAGTAAGAAGAAAATTTTGATCTAAGATATCAGAAACCACCAATATCCTAGATACACTGACTTAGGCAGGTTTGGTGGGTTCCCCTGTGATTTACATGTTTCTCCAAACGGAACTGTTGAGTATAATAACTAGAGCAAGAATTTGTGGATTAAAAACTATTTTCTAACCACTCTTTATGACAAAATTCAAGACAGTTTTAAAGGCATGCATGCATACATTTGGATTCTGATTTTTTAAGAGAACCATAAGTGTGCCTACAGTACCTGAGTTTTTCTATTTTTTTTTACTATGAAAGGAAAATATGATCTTATTACAAGTTATTTGCTTCAATTGGTGAGTTTAATTAAAGAAGAAAATAAGAATATTAAAGATCTGGCCAGGTGCAGTGGCTCATGCCTGTAATCCCAGCACTTTGGGAGGCCAAGGCAGGTGGATCATTTGAGGTCGGAAGTTTGAGACTAGCCTGGCCAAAATGGTGAAACCCTTTCTCTATTAAAAACACAAAAATTAGCCGGCTGGTAGTGGCATGTACCTATAATCTGAGCTACTTGGGAGGCTGAGGCAGGAGAATCACTTGGTCCTGGGAGGTGGAGGTTGCAGTGAGCTGAGATCGCGCCACTGCACTCCAGTCTGGGCGACAGAGCGAGATCCTGTCTCAAAAAAAGCAAAAAAGAATATTAAAGATCTAAGTAAAGTAGGTTTGCACTGTTATTGGTTATTTAAGTTTATTACATATACATACATGCATATATATATATATATAATGTTTATATGATATTTATGTTAGGATATGGATGATTCACACATATAGTTGATACTCAATTGATATTACTTTATGTGTTTTAAAACCTTATTTCTATTCCTATTCTTAACTAGATCATTTATATTTTGAGAAGGACACATTGTATCTAGCTTGCAGTTGCCTTATAATGTCAGCACTCAAAAATGACTAATTCAATATAGTTTCATTAAAAACTTCTAGGAGGCCAGGCACGGTAGCTCACGCCTGTAATCTCAGCACTTTGGGAGGGCGAGGTGGGCAGATTGCTTGAGGTCAGAAGTTCAAGACCAGCCTGGCCAACATGGTGAAACCCTCAATTTTGCACTTCCAAAATCTCTATTCAAAATACAAAAAATTAGCTGGATGTGGTAGCGCATACCTATAGTCCTAGCTACTCAGGTGGCCGAGGCAAGAGAATCACTTGAACCCAAGAGGCAGAGGTTTCAGTGAGCCGAGATGGCACCACTGCACTCCAGCCTGGGAGACAGCATGAGACTTTGTCTCAAAAAACAAACAAACAAAACTTCTAGGAAATTACAGGTACTATTTTAATATGGAATGCATACCCATGTTCCTTAAAAGGCCTTCTTTTGTCGTTTTTAAATTGTTGTATTCATGGCTTAGAATCGTACTTTCCAAGTGATGGAGTTACTAAAGCATGTTTTGATTTAAAGACAGATGTGAACACATAGAAGATATTGAAAGAGGTTTTTCTTTTCCCCCTACCTTCTTGGAAACTGTTGTCATTAAGTTTTAATTCATGCTATGTAATTTACTTTTAAATGGTGTGTTTACTTTTTCCCATTATGAAAGTTGTGTGTGTTCAAATTACTTTGGAAAATAGATAATTAAAAATAATCATTCCAACCCTGTTGTTGACTACCAAAATGCAATTAGTAGTGTTATTTGGTGTATTTTATTTCATCACTTTTTGCTTAATTTGTGTTTTTAAAACCATGGTCATAATAATAATGTGACTAACATTGTGCATCCTGCTTTTTAAGCTATATATCACATCAAAATTTTGTGGCCAGGTGCAGTGGCACACACCTGTAGTCTCAGCTATTCGAGAGGGTGAGGTAGGAGGATCACTTGAGCCCTGAAATTCCAGTCTGAGTCCAGCCTGGATAACATGGCACAACCCTGTCTCTAAAAAAAACAAACTTGTTAAAAAAAGTTTTGTGTTGTTCTGTGGTCTTTATAATCATTAGCTTCACTAGATTGTCTACTTGATAGAATGTAATTCATCATGTAGTTATTCACTTAAAGTGAATGAATATCTGAATTCACTCAGTGCATCATTTGAAGTTATTCAAATCATTGTGTTTATTTTTAGACATTCAGGTTATGTTCTGTTTTTTTTTTTTATTGTGAATAACACTATCCTGAACATATTAGAACATAAATATGCTCTAACTTTATATGCAGGAGTATTTTCTTAGAAAATATTTGCAAAGTGAAAATGGACACTTATTTGGATAACCCATAGGTACTATAGTTCATACTCAAAATGTCCAGATCTGAACTTCTAGTCCATACCTCAGCCATCCAGAGTAAATCTGTTGTCAAAGTTAAATAACAATACACAGACAAATCTCTATGCAAAGCATTTTATTTGGGAATGTATATATATATTTTAAAAAAACAGAATTGCACTTCAGAGCATACACCCAGACCAGGGTTGTCTTTAGTATGTCTGAAGAACAAAGAGAAGGTTGGGAGTTTTATTAATGAGAGAAGCTTGGGAGTTTTATTAAAGAGAGAAATACTACATACTGTTTTGAAAGAAAGCCCATTGGCACTAGTAAAGTTTTGGGGAGTTGGCAGGCGCTGATTGATGAGTGACAGTGGTGGCAGGTAAAACTAGTCTTAGAGTCGTGGCACATTGTTGTTTCAGCAGCTACTAAGTAAAACTGGTCTGAGGGTATGGCCAGCTGTTTCAGCAGCTGGGCTTGAGATAATTCATGGAGCAGGTGCTGTGTGCCCTGAGTGCTTTTTCCACTTGGCTCCTCAACTCTGATTTTAGTTGAATATGACAATTGACCCAATTTGTATAATTCTTTCGTACTGTCTACTTTTCCAAGCCTTTCTTGGTGTTATTTTGTGTTCCCTTTTCTCCCATAGCCCCTCAATTTCCTCACCCACCAGGTCTAGTCAGTTCTGCCCCCTCTACTTCTCTCCTGTCTTCTTCTCTACTCCTCTGCCACTTCAGCTGGATAGCAAAGTGGCATCTTGCCTGCCTGACTGCCTTTACTCTTGTCACCTCCCCAGTCCATTCTTTCCACTTTATTCTCCTGAACTCTCATGTCCAGTCAGGTCCTTTCAACTCCTCGGTGCAGTGCTTCTTGCTGTTTCCTAGGATTCCAGGACCAGGCTCATCTCTTTCTCTCCTTATTAACCCCACCTTTGTCTTCCAGCAACTCCACCCTCCTAGTAGTTCCCTTAATACGCCCCATTCCCTCTACAGGCAGTGACTCTGCAGATGCTTCTCCTCCGGCTCTGCCGTTGCCCACCCCCTGCCCCTGCCACAGGTGTGTCTGCCTCTACACACGTCCATTTGCCTATTTCACATGGGTTGTAGTCGTGTTTCCTCCCTGAGAGATGTACATCTGTGAACAGATGCCCTATGTTATTTCTATAAGTCCTCAATAACTAGTAAAGAGTAGACGCTTAAATACTAGTAAAGAGTAGATGCTTAAATACTGACTGTTGTTTTTAAGGTTCTTGAAATATCAATTGGGCCAACAGAGTCCTTTGAGTGTACATTGCTACCAGTATTGATGGTGTGGAGTATTAATGTCTGTGTAATCCTCCAGTCCTGGAAGATACACATACAGTTTTAAGATTTCAACAGTACTATTTGGAACCTTTTGTTTTCTGTTTTCCTAGAAGTTCCATATTAATTGTCCCTGCAAGCTATAGTTGATCATATAAATATAATGTGTGCTATTAAAAACACTTTTATTCTCCCCTCTCAGTAAAATAAATATAATTTATAGTGCCAGTGGATATACCCTAGCAAATAAGTTCATAGAAATTACATCAGTATGGTATTTTAAAAGCCCTTCGGATCTGACTACCTTTGCTTTACTGTTTTGTCTTAATACTAAACATTGTCTCCGTTCTTTATTTTTGTTAGAAATGACTTGATATTATATACAAATGTTATTTGAAGAAAGACACTTAGATTTCCTCCTGTCTTTATAACACATTTATGACTTTTCACTAAAAGTACTGTTTATGGTTTCACATACATTTCTTTATCATGTAGCTGAAAAGAGACATTTATTTTTTAAAGTATGTGATTGGACATGTAATCGGTATAATGGGAAAAGATAGCTTAAGAATACCCTGAATGGTAGATTTTGGAAAACTAACTTGTGGAAATCTTAAAAGGAAATCCCAAAATATATCCTCTGACAGAGTTTGGTAAGCTTTTTCTGTTAAAGGACCAGATAGTAATATTTTAGGCTTTAAGGAGCTGCATATGTTTCAGTCACATAATCTTTGATTTTTAAATAACTCTTTAAAAATATAAAAATCCATTCTTAGCTCAAGGATAGCATAAAAACAAGCCCCTGGAGAGTGCTCTCTAGACAAAAAAGCTAGTCTGCCGTATTCACAAAGATTTTTACCTCTTAATTTATGATAATAAGTGTTCGACTTGCCATTTGCTCTTTGAGTCTTGAAATTAATAGGTCAAGCACTGGGTGTGATGCTACATATTGAGAAATTACCTTCATCCAGGTTGCTGAATGCAGCAGTTTGAAGGACTACAAAATAGAACATCAAAAAGGGATTTATAAATGTAAACCCATTTAATAGGTGTGCAGTCAGGACACTGTGTAAACAGAAGTGCATAAACTCAGTTGACTGGCCAAAGCGGCTTCAAATGTGGAAGGTTGCTTATACTTTGCTAAGGTAGCCCAGCTTCGATTGACCAGTGAGTAGCTGGCTATGGGAGAGCTGACACAGCTGGGAGGATGAAAAGGCCATTCCAGGGTGACTGGGTAGAAAGTGTTTTAACTGTTTGTCCTGACAGTATCTTTATTACTTGCAAGTATAACAATGCATGGTTACAAATAAATATATACAAGCAAACTTTCATATATGATTTTCTTAGGGTATCTCAAGAAACATAATGGACAGGTTGGACAAAAAGATTCTCCATCTTGAGAAGGACAGTCTCAATAATGAAATAGTAATGAGGGATAAATCCTAGTCAACTGCGGCCAACCAGATTATATCCCTCAAACTTTAAACTCTAGTGCCACTCCCCACCCTGGGAAGGATCTTCCAAGCCTTTTTGAGTAAAACATTATTTTGTCCACCCCTTTGAGGCATCACTTTATTTTTAGAGACATGGAATATTGCATTTTTTTACTGACATTTAGAATAATTAAAAATTGGTAGATTAAGATTTTTAAAATACGTATGACAAACTGCTTTATTGAATGATTAAGCATAAATGTAAACATTGAGAAATGTATGTTAATGTTTTTTCTTGGTTTCAGGTTCTGGGCATCCAAGTGAAATGCTTCCATGAAATTATCACTATAGGTTATAGAGTCTATCACTCCTATGATCTACCATGGTTTAGAACACTGAGTTGGTAAGTAAGTTTGAAACTATTTCAGATATGAAAAGTTAATTTCTGAAGTTTGTAAAGGAAGCATCTTGATCAGTCAGTATCCACTCAATTTACCCTATAGATTGATTTTAGAGAAAGATAAATAAAAATAACATAGTTGAATTTTGAAAAGAAGATCACCTTTGTCTTTCCCACTCCGATACAACTTCTTTCAGATCTCATATTTTAGTCTTTGTAGAGATATCTAATATGTGTTGAATATATACACCATTCTTGTCCTTTTTTTTTAAATAAAAAACTAAACATTGTATTGGAAACATTTTTGTATCCTTTACAATGATAATTTTAGCAAAATATTTACATATAATCTTTTCCTTCATTTTCCTTCATTTCCCCTCAGTTGACATGATAATATACAACATATTGTATATACACAAATGCATGTAAAGTTAGTAACAAATCACCAAATGATACTAACGTTTAAAATTTTACATCTTTTAAAACTTTTCATATATAAATCATTGCTATCAGAACCTTGACTAGGAAACATGATAATGTTATGTTCATATTTAACCCAAGTGGCCATCCTTTTTAATATATTTGATTAATATCAACCAGGGAGTCAGTGTCTCATTATAACAGATGGGGTTTAGGACAGTCAAAAAGAAGTGTCTTGATTTCGGTGAGAGCTGATTTTTCCTTGTAGCATGTTTCTTCATGAGTGGCAAAGTATATAGGAAATGTTAGATAGATAAAGAAATTGGAGAATAATTAAATGCAAAATCATGCAGTATTGATTCTAAGTATTAAAAAAAAGAGAAGATAAATAAGGATGGGCTCCGGTGATTTTAGAAGGTGTCAAACAAGTGGTAAAAGATAAACTGGTGTTTGAAATGAAGACAAGTTTTGGATAAAGAAGAGTTTTCTGGTTGGGGATGTAGCACCCATCAGTTTCTAGATATGGGACAGACGTACTTATACTACCGCTGATGAGATATTCCTGGCCCTTCTGAGCAGAGGGTATTGTTTAGCAGATAGTGGGTAAATAGTTGGATTGGTAGACCAGGTTAGGCCTTGATTGCCTTACAGAGGAAGAATCCTGGCTCATTTGGAGTCCACTAGGAGCATTAGAAGAGGAGACATGCCAGTGCGTGCAGGGCAATGGGGAGACAGGTTGAATTACCTCTTCTTTCTTTCCTTCTTAATCTTCCTGAGGACAGGTGGGGATTTGTCTTAGGACTTCTACTATTAAAAAGCATTAGAGCTGTGAGTAGTTAGGAGTTAATTTTCATTATGAACTTAATACCTCAATATATACACCCACACATTATACATACATACAAAGTATTAAAATCATACACACACATACACAGATTATACTACACACAAAGTATTAAATTTATACACACACACACACTGCTCCCATCTCCCAAGGGTGAAGGATTGTGTGTATGTAGTATTTTCTACATCGTTTCCTAATTATCTCTGGCATTAGATTTTCAGCTAAATAAAGGTATGAATTATATTTGGTAAATTTTTGCTAATCAATAAATTTGAAATTAAGTTTAAAACAGGAAAATAACATTTTGGTAAAATATATCTTGAATTGGTCTTCTGAACTTGGTTTTCATCTTTATGTCATCAGAATGTAGAAAATAATTTTGTTGAGTTTGAGGGGAAGGAAAGCTTCAAATATAGAAAAACTAATTGTTTTTAAATTATAGGTACTTTCTATTGTGTGTAAACTACTTTTTCTATGGAGAGACTGTAGCTGATTATTTTGCTACATTTGTTCAAAGAGAAGAACAACTTCAGTTCCTTATTCGCTACCACAGATTTATATCATTTGCCCTCTATCTGGCAGGTAAGTTAAGGAATATTCTGTATTGATATGTAGCTAACACATTTTCCATGTTTATTTTTATTTCTGCTATTTAAATTCATAATTTTTGGGTTACATTTTATTCCAGCCTCTCTTTTGAATTGTTTCTCATGTATAAAGCTATTTCTTTCATCATGTTCTTAAATAGCAATTACTCCCTTATAGTGGGTTTAAAAAGTGCTTATTAAGAATCACTCCAGGCCCGACTCTGTGGCTCAGACCTGTAATGCCAGCACTTTGGAAGGCTGAGGTGGGCGGAACACCTGAGGTCGGGAGTTTGAGACCATCCTGACCAACATGAAGAATCATGACGCTGCACTCCAGCCTGGGCGACAGAGCGAGACTCCATCTCAAAATAATAATAATAAAAAAAGAACAATTGTAGTTAATTAAAACATAAATCATTTATATCATTAATATATGCATATTAGTTTTCAAACTGAATTTCAAAAGAATTATGATGTAAACAGCAACCCTGCACCGCACCGCTTTGAGATTTTTTCCTTTTTTCTAAGTAATAGGCCTATTTCTTAGTTTACTTTAGGCATTATCTATTGACTTCCTGTTATAACCTACCTCACTTCTTCATACTCAGTTTTTTTCTAGTCACAGTTTGCATTAAGTAGGTACTCAAAATATCACTTCCTGTAGAACCAAATAGTATCAATGATTACATTTCCTTCTTTTACTACTTTTTGTTTTTCCCGAACTGAGTAACTGCCTCACCTTCTCTTTCCTATATTTGCTAATTTCCGTGTAGAGATCCTTAATTTCTCCTTCAGATTTGCCCCATGTCTGTTGGCAGTGTTTTCAGATGTTTACACAAGTCAGATAGTATATCAATTGCCTTTTTTCCTGGAGACTTCTATGCCAGAGACCTCTGCATTCCTGTTCCTGTGTGAGCTGGCTGCATTTGGGCCCACTGCTGAGCTGTCCTCATGATTTGAGCCCATGTCTTCCATCCCAGATCTTCCATCTCTTGGTTAACACCCTCACTTTGCTGAAGCATGGCCTGCTGTAGTTTCTTATGAAATGATGTGTAGAAGGTAGATGTCTTATGTTTGTGCATTTCTAAAGATACCTTTGGTCTGTTCTCACAGCTGATTGCTTTGGCTAGGGCTCACACTTATTGTTAGACTTTTACTTAATAATCCAGGTCAGAAGCCTAGGCCTCAGTCTTGCCTTCCACCAGGCCTTTTCTCCTTAGTTTCTCTAGAAGATATGTTTAGGCACCTGTAATTTCTCAGGTCTACTAACAGTTTTCTATCTGTTTTCTAGCTTCCAAATTTTGTAGACATGTTTCTTCTTTTCTCCTTGACATTTCTTCAGTTTTCTCTGTTCTCATGGGGCTTCCCCTTAATTTCTTTTAATGTTATTTTGCAGGGACACCAGGATGGAATACAAACTGTAATTTAAAAACAAAAAGCTGTAACTAGTTTTATTTTTCCCTTGGCTTAAAACAATTTGTTATTTTTGCTCACAGTCCTGTGGCTTAGCGGGCTTAACTGAGCAGTTCTAACCCCAGGCCTCCCACGTGGTTGCCGTGAGACAGAGGCCGGTGCTCATGTCTTAAGTGTGCTGGACATCAAAGATGGCTCCTTTTCATGACTGCAGTTTGTGCCGCTTGCTGACTTGGGCACTGACCTGTGGCCCCTCCATGTGGCTGGGATGGGACAGGCACCCTGGGTTCTGAATGGGGAGCATGCTAGGAGCCAGGTGTTTCAAGAGGCCTGAACTAGTGTGTTTTTTTTTTTTTTAATGAAAATATATGCCCATGATAAAAATTTAGACTAGAAAGGAGTATTTGATGAAACTTTCCTCCACCTCAGGGCCTTACTTACAATATCTGGAGGCTTACTACTGTTATTCCAGAAATTGTCTGAGTATTCAAGCTTTTATGTTTATATCCCCCTTCCCTTTTTCTTATATAAGTAAGAATATCTCTTCTGTACCATTTTTCACTTCATACATTAATAGCTTATAGATCGATTTATATTGGCACATCTACATTTATCATTGTATCCGTATCTGCAGTTACATCTATATTGATATACAGCAATAGCTGAGAGGTAGAATGTTGGCAACTAAGGTGATTACTGTCTTCCCCTTTGGTTTTGCTATAATTTATGCTTGAGAATAACATCTCCGTTGAGTGTGGACCAATAGTGTAATTCATTTTCTTTGCTGTTTCTTTTTATGTATTTTGTCTTTGATTATCGCCTCCCAGCCAGCCCCTTTTTAGTAATTCTGTGTTTCATGTATGACTTTTGGACTCTACTTCTATAAAAATACAATCAGTGTTTTGTCTTTTTTTTTTTTGAAACAGAGTCTCACTCCGTTGCCCAGGCTGGAGTGCAGTGGCACTATCTCGGCTCATGGCAGCCTCCACCTCCTGGGTTCAGATGATTCTCATGCCTCAGCCTCCCAAGTAACTAGGACTACAGGCATGTGTTACTGCACCTGGCTACTTTTTGTGTTTTTAGTAGAGATGTAGTTTCACTATGTTGCTGAAGTTGGTGTCTAACTCCTAGGCTCAAGTGATCCTCCTGCCTTAGTCTCCCAAAGTGCTGAGGTTATGGTCATGAGCCACCATGTCTGGCCTGGTATTTCTTCATTTTTCTAATAGTATACTTATTTCTGCCATAGACATATTTTACCATTTCTTATTTTACACTCAGAATCACAGAAACTTACTGAAAGTCGTTAAAGTCATTCGTTGAGCAAACATTTGAGTGTTTTTCAAATGCTAGGTACTATGAATGATGTTGAGGATATAAAGGGAAATGAAGCGATTGTGTGCCTTCCAGGGTCTTGAAGCTGGTGAGATGTGAGTCTTCTAGTTCATTGCTGAAATGTGAACAAGTTCTGGCAGGAGCATGAAGAAGAGGAAGGAAGGCCATGGAGGGCCTTTGAGAAGAGATGACAGGTTTCATGAAAAGGAAAGAGTAAGCAGGCAGTTGCCAGGTATCGGATAGTAGAAAAGTCCATTCCAGGCAGAGGAACAGCTGTGCAGGTATGAGAATGAGAAAGGATTGCATGTTTTGGGTTCATGGAGGCATTGAAGATAGGGAAGGTAGGCAGGAGCCACATCTTGACAAAATTTGTATGTCATAGGAAGGGTTTGGACTTTATATCTGGGAAAACATTGGAGGATTTTAAGCTAAGAAATGATGTAAACAGATTTGCAATTAAATGAAGTAGGTTGGGAGACATTATCAGGCAGACTAGATAGGAAGCTACTGCTGTAATCTACACTAAATGTAGTAAGGACCTAAACTCATCCGGTTTGTAGTTAATACTAAATGAGTAATAAGTTAGAAAATAAAAATACCACAGGCTGATCGTAGAACCCAACTGCTATTTTATGACAGTCTATGAAAAGTTGTTTATGTATCACAGGTTATTGGCTTAAAATGCACATCTTTGTTGAGATAATTGCATATTCACATGCAGTTGTAAGAAATAATAGATCTTTTTACACTTTGCTCAGTTATCACCAATAATAGTATTTTGCAAAACTATAGTACATCACACCAGGATATTGACATCATTATAGTCACACAAATGTACTTTTTGTTTGTTATTTTGAGATAGGATGTCACTGTTTTCCCAGGCTGGTCTTGAATTCCTGGACTCAACTTACCCTTCCGCCTCAGATTCCTTGGTAGCTGGGATTACAGGCGTGTATTACCATGCCCCGCTCTATAGGTATACTTTAAAAATGCAGCCTCATAGTAAGCTAGGAGCTACTCAGTTAAATGATGTAACTTCCAGTATGAAACAGGCATAGAATACTAGAATACTAGATGTCTATTATCATTTTAAGGGTGGCCTAAAAATGGCTCGGTTAGACCAAAAGCACCCATGGTGTACCTCTCTTGTTTGTTTAATTCCCAGAGCGCAGTGCAGGACTGGCATTGAAGGTCCGACTCTGTATTTGTTGGATAAACTATTAAAAGGCTGAGAACATGCACATCCACACGCAGTGCTTCTTAATGATATTTTCTTAGTATCAGTGTTTTGTTTGCTGAGTCTTGAGGCCTTAGTGGCTACTCTTGAAGTGCTCAGCAACATTTGTGAGCTCAGTCCAGCAAATGGAGTTAGACTTTGAAGCAGGACTATGGAAATAGAGAGTGTGCTAACATTGAGATATTTGTACCTTTCTTTCAAATTATGCTGTGGAAATCTTTGGAAGTCTTTTTGTTAAACAATATTCCAAGGGCCCTGTGAAAATTTTAGTTCTATGATAGTGGTCAAATGACTTCAGAAAATGTATGTCTTACCAGATTTAAAAAGCAGAGACAGTTCAAACTACTTCATTGACATTGAATTTTATTTAAATAAAATATAGGTATCTCCAATTCTGACCCCTCATGTCGTGCAGTTACATGGTTAGCAGTGATATGTCAACAAACTTAAGGTGTTTGACCCTTAATATCATCACCTTACATTTCTTTATTCAACTATAGTGATGTGCTTATTATGTTTAATAAATTATTTTTTGCTTGTGTTTGTGCATGCGTAGCTATTTTGATTTCTTTAAAATTCTTAGGGAGATAATATGACTTGAATGTAACGCTTTCAGTTCGAGAAAATTGATGGACATACAAAACTAAATTATAGCCAGAATTAATGCATAATTAAGATATTTTCCCCAAACATCCTGAGTATCTTTTATATCAGAGGATATTAATGAAATCTTTAGAAAAGTGTCACAAATAATTCACAAAAGACTGTATCTCCAAAACTACTTAAAATTTCTGAATTAAAGACTACTAAACTCTATATACGTGCTAGTACTGGTTCTAAACCTTAGACTAACCATTCAGATTAATAGAAAACTTTTCTTTTTTTTGAGACGAAGTCTCGCTCTGTCGCCCAGGCTGGAGTGCAGTGGCCGGATCTCAGCTCACTGCAAGCTCCGCCTCCCGGGTTCACGCCATTCTCCTGCCTCAGCCTCCCGAGTAGCTGGGACTACAGGCGCCCACTACCTCGCCCGGCTAGTTTTTTTTTTTGTATTTTTTAGTAGAGACGGGGTTTCACCAGGTTAGCCAGGATGGTCTCCATCTCCTGACCTTGTGATCCGCCCATCTCAGCCTCCCAAAGTGCTGGGATGAAAACTTTTTAAAATGTTTAACCAATATGATGATTGGTTTGTATGGTAATCTCTACAATGTGTATTGATATAAAACTTTTTCAGAACAACTCAGTTGTAGCCTGGTGTCTGAATAAAGGCACACAATGCTTCTTTAATTTGATATTAGAAAAAAGGCACACAATGCTTATTTAATTTGATGCTAGAAAGTTTTGATGGTTTAGGCAAGTATAATGAAGAATATAACCAAGTGAAAGAATGGGGGATGAGTCGGAAGCTCTAGTATTCAATCTTGGGCCTATCCTACTGTCTGTTTTTTGAATTAAGGGCTATATGTTTACTAAATTTTGACTAATCATCAATGGTAAATTTAAAAAACAACTTTGTTTTTCATTTGTTTTCGGTGTCTTCAACAAGAGTAAGAGCTCCTGAATGGCAGTGCCTATCTTATTCATTTTTGCATCTTGTTTCTGGCATATCAAAGGTGCTTAATAAATATTTTTTATCTATTTTTCTGAAATTCCCTCTGTCTCATCTATTGGGCTTTTCAGTATCTTGTGTTTTTTCCTTTACTTTTCCTGACCCTCTTAAAAATCTTCATCCTCTTTTTCTTTTTTAAATAAATTTTTTAAGAGATGGTGACTTGCTCTGTGGTCCAGGCTGGATGGAGTATAGTAGCTTGATCATAGCTCACTGCAGTCTCAAACTCCTGGGCTCAAGTGATCCTCCTGCCTTAGTCTCCCAAAGTGCTGAGGTTATGGTCATGAGCCA